>NC_068421.1:97767452-97794952 GCF_023373465.1 Oncorhynchus keta | reverse complement strand
TGTTAATGTGTGTGTATGTTAATGTGTGTGTATGTTCATGTGTGTGTATGTTAATGTGTGTGTATGTTAATGTGTGTGTATGTTAATGTGTGTGTATGTTAATGTGTGTGTATGTTAATGTGTGTGTATGTTCATGTGTGTGTATGTTAATGTGTGTGTATGTTAATGTGTGTGTATGTTAATGTGTGTGTATGTTAATGTGTGTGTATGTTCATGTGTGTGTATGTTAATGTGTGTGTATGTTAATGTGTGTGTATGTTAATGTGTGTGTATGTTAATGTGTGTGTATGTTAATGTGTGTGTATGTTCATGTGTGTGTATGTTAATGTGTGTGTATGTTAATGTGTGTGTATGTTAATGTGTGTGAGGATCAGTGTAGTTTGTGTAGATAGTGCATTTTGAAAGTATTCAGACGCCTTCCCCTTTTCCACATGTGTTACATTACAGCCTTATCATAAAATGGAATAAATAAATAAAAATCCTCATCAATCTACAAAAAAATCCCCCATAATGACAAATCAAAAACAGGTTTTTAGACATTTTTGCAAATGTAATAAATTTAGAAAATCTAGACTCGAAATTGAGCTCAGGTGCATTCGGTTTCCATTGATCATCCTTGAGATGTTTCTACAACTTGATTGGAGTCCACCTGTGGTAAATTCAATTGATTGGACATGATTTTGGAAAGGCACACACCTGTCTATATAAGGTCCCACAGTAGACAGTGAATGCCAGCGCAAAAGCCAAGCCATGAGGTCGACGGAATTGTTCGTAGAGCTCTGTCTCGGAGCTCTACGAACAATTCCGTCGACCTCATGGCTTGGCTTTTGCGCTGGCATTCACTGCTCCGAGACAGCATTAAAGGTCCCCAAGAACACAGTGGCATCCATCGTTCTTAAATGGAAGAAGTTTGGAACCACCAAGACTCTTCCTAGAGCTGGCTACCCGGCCAAACTGAGCAATCAGTGGAGAAGGGCCTTGGTCAGGGAGGTGAACCAAGAACCCGATGGTCACTCTGACAGAGCTTCAGAGTTCCTCTGTGGAGATGGGAGAACCTTCCAGAAGGACAACCATCTCTGCAGCACTCCACCAATCAGGCCTTTATGGTAGAGTGGCCAGACGGAAGCCACTCCTCAGTAAAAGGCACATGACAACCAGTGTGGAGTTTGCCAAAAGGCACCTAAAGGACTCAGACCATGAGAAAAGACTCTCTGATCGGATGAAACCAAGATTAAACTCTTTGGTCTGAATGCCAAGAATCACATCTGGAGGAAACCTGGCACCATCCCTATGGTGAATTATGGTGCTGGCAGCATCATGCTGTGGGGCTATTTTTCAGCGGCATGGACTGGGAGACAGGTCAGGATCAAGGGGACAATGAGGCTCCAGCCGCAGGACGACACCGGCCAGGGGACGGCCCAGATGGGGGGGAGGAATGAGTCGGTTCGGAAATGGAAATCCAGTGTGATGTTGGGGTCCAGGATGTCTGTCGTTGGGACCCAACAGTGCTCCTCTGGTACTGGAGCGGACCCCCACGATGTCGGGAATCCAGGAGGGACCTGATGGAATAGGTGGGAGTCCCCTCAACGTCCAGGGGAGGTGCAGGGGTGTCGCGGGGGACGGCACCAGCCAGGGGAGCAGGAGCCACCAGCCAGGGGAGCAGGAACCACCAGCCTGAGGAGCAGGAACCACCAGCCAGGGGAGCAGGAACCACCAGCCAGGGGAGCAGGAACCACCAGCCAGGGGAGCAGGAACCACCAGCCAGGGGAGCAGGAACCACCGGCCGGGGGAGCAGGAACCACCAGCCAGGGGAGCAGGAACCACCAGCCAGGGGAGCAGGAACCACCAGCCAGGGGTGCAGGAACCACCAGCCTGAGGAGCAGGAACCACCAGCCTGAGGAGCAGGAACCACCAGCCAGGGGAGCAGGAACTACCAGCCAGGGGAGCAGGAACCACCAGCCAGGGGAGCAGGAACCACCAGCCAGGGGAGCAGGAACCACCAGCCAGGGGAGCAGGAACCACCAGCCTGAGGAGCAGGAACCACCAGCCAGGGGAGCAGGAACCACCAGCCAGGGGAGCAGGAACCACCAGCCTGAGGAGCAGGAACCACCAGCCAGGGGAGCAGGAACCACCAGCCAGGGGAGCAGGAACCACCAGCCTGAGGAGCAGGTACCACCAGCCAGGGGAGCAGGGACCACCAGCCAGGGGAGCAGGGACCACCAGCCAGGGGAGCAGGAACCACCAGCCTGAGGAGCAGGGACCACCAGCCAGGGGAGCAGGTACCACCAGCCTGAGGAGGGAGATATGAAAAGAGATCTGTTAGTTGATTGAGAGTTGTATACGATAATGATGTGGACCAGGTGTGGTTAATGATGGGGACCAGGTGTGGTTAATGACGGGGACCAGGTGTGAATAATGACGGGGACCAGGTGTGGTTAATGACGGGGACCAGGTGTGAATAATGACGGGGACCAGGTGTGGTTAATGATGTGGACCAGGTGTGAATAATGACGGGGACCAGGTGTGGTTAATGACGGGGACCAGGTGTGGTTAATGATGGGGACCAGGTGTGGTTAATGATGGGGACCAGGTGTGAATAATGACGGGGACCAGGTGTGAATAATGATGGGGACCAGGTGTGGTTAATGACGGGACCAGGTGTGGTTAATGACGGGGACCAGGTGTGGTTAATGACGGGGACCAGGTGTGGTTAATGACGGGGACCAGGTGTGGTTAATGACGGGGACCAGGTGTGGGGACCAGGTGTGGTTAATGACGGGGACCAGGTGTGGTTAATGACGGGGACCAGGTGTGGTTAATGACGGGGACCAGGTGTGGTTAATGATGTGGACCAGGTGTGGATAATGACGGGGACCAGGTGTGGTTAATGACGTGGACCAAGTGTGGTTAATGACGGGCACCAGGTGTGGTTAATGACGGGGACCAGGTGTGAATAATGACGGGGACCAGGTGTGGTTAATGACGGGGACCAGGTGTGGTTAATGACGGGGACCAGGTGTGGTTAATGACGGGGACCAGGTGTGAATAATGACGGGGACCAGGTGTGGATAATGACGGGGACCAGGTGTGAATAATGATGGGGACCAGGTGTGAATAATGACGGGGACCAGGTGTGGATAATGACGGGGAACAGGTGTTGTTAATGATGGGGACCAGGTGTGGTTAATGATGGGGACCAGGTGTGGTTAATGATGGGGACCAGGTGTGGTTAATGATGGGGACCAGGTGTGAATAATGATGGGGACCAGGTGTGGTTAATGATGGGGACCAGGTGTGGTTAATGATGGGGACCAGGTGTGGTTAATGATGGGGACCAGGTGTGGTTAATGATGGGGACCAGGTGTGGTTAATGATGGGGACCAGGTGTGAATAATGATGGGAACCAGGTGTGGTTAATGACGGGGACCAGGTGTGAATAATGACGGGAACCAGGTGTGGTTAATGACGGGGAACAGGTGTGGTTAATGACGGGGACCAGGTGTGGTTAATGACGGGGACCAGGTGTGGTTAATGACGGGGACCAGGTGTGGTTAATGACGGGGACCAGGTGTGGTTAATGACGGGGACCAGGTGTGCTTAATGATGTGGACCTGGTGTGGTTAATGATGTGGACCAGGTGTGGTTAATGACGGGGACCAGGTGTGGTTAATGACAGGGACCAGGTGCGGTTAATGACGGGGACCAGGTGTGGGGACCAGGTGCGGTTAATGACGGGGACCAGGTGTGGGGACCAGGTGTGGTTAATGACGGGGACCAGGTGTGGTTAATGACGGGGACCAGGTGTGGTTAATGACGGGGACCAGGTGTGGGGACCAGGTGTGGTTAATGACGGGGACCAGGTGTGGTTAATGACGGGGACTAGGTGTGGTTAATGACGGGGACCAGGTGTGGTTAATGACGGGGACCAGGTGTGGTTAATGACGGGGACCAGGTGTGGGGACCAGGTGTGGTTAATGACGGGGACCAGGTGTGGTTAATGACGGGACCAGGTGTGGGGACCAGGTGTGGTTAATGACGGGGACCAGGTGTGGTTAATGACGGGGACCAGTTGTGGTTAATGATGGGGACCAGGTGTGGTTAATGACGGGGAGCAGGTGTGGTTAATGACGGGGACCAGGTGTGGTTAATGACGGGGACCAGGTGTGGTTAATGATATGGACCAGGTGTGGTTAATGACGGGGACCAGGTGTGGTTAATGACGGGGACCAGGTGTGAATAATGACGGGGACCAGGTGTGGTTAATGACGGGGACCAGGTGTGGTTAATGACGGGGACCAGGTGTGGTTAATGACGGGGACCAGGTGTGGGGACCAGGTGTGGTTAATGACGGGGACCAGGTGTGGTTAATGACGGGGACCAGGTGTGGTTAATGACGGGGACCAGGTGTGGTTAATGACGGGGACCAGGTGTGGTTAATGATGGGGACCAGGTGTGGTTAATGACGGGGACCAGGTGTGGTTAATGACGGGGACCAGGTGTGGTTAATGACGGGACCAGGTGTGGTTAATGACGGGACCAGGTGTGGTTAATGACGGGGACCAGGTGTGGTTAATGACGGGGACCAGGTGTGGTTAATGACGGGGACCAGGTGTGGTTAATGACGGGGACCAGGTGTGGTTAATGACGAGGACCAGGTGTGGTTAATGATGTGGATAATGACGGGAACCAGGTGTGGTTAATGACGGGGACCAGGTGTGGTTAATGACGGGGACCAGGTGTGGTTAATGACGGGGACCAGGTGTGGTTAATGATGTGGACCAGGTGTGGTTAATGATGTGGACCAGGTGTGGTTAATGATGGGGACCAGGTGTGGTTAATGATGGGGACCAGGTGTGGTTAATGACGGGGACCAGGTGCGGTTAATGACGGGGACCAGGTGTGGTTAATGACGGGGACCAGGTGTGGGGACCAGGTGTGGTTAATGACGGGGACCAGGTGTGGTTAATGACGGGGACCAGGTGTGGTTAATGACGGGGACCAGGTGTGGTTAATGACGGGGACCAGGTGTGGTTAATGATGGGGACCAGGTGTGGGGACCAGGTGTGGTTAATGACGGGGACCAGGTGTGGTTAATGACGGGGACCAGGTGTGGTTAATGACGGGGACCAGGTGTGGGGACCAGGTGTGGTTAATGACGGGGACCAGGTGTGGTTAATGACGGGGACTAGGTGTGGTTAATGACGGGGACCAGGTGTGGTTAATGACGGGGACCAGGTGTGGTTAATGACGGGGACCAGGTGTGGTTAATGACGGGGACCAGGTGTGGGGACCAGGTGTGGTTAATGACGGGGACCAGGTGTGGTTAATGACGGGGACCAGGTGTGGGGACCAGGTGTGGTTAATGACGGGGACCAGGTGTGGTTAATGACGGGACCAGGTGTGGTTAATGACGTGTGGTTAATGACGGGGACCAGGTGTGGTTAATGACGGGACCAGGTGTGGTTAATGACGGGACCAGGTGTGGTTAATGACGGGGACCAGGTGTGAATAATGACGGGACCAGGTGTGGTTAATGATGGGGACCAGGTGTGGTTAATGATGTGGACCAGGTGTGGTTAATGACGGGGACCAGGTGTGGTTAATGACGGGACCAGGTGTGGTTAATGACGGGGACCAGGTGTGAATAATGACGGGGACCAGGTGTGGTTAATGACGGGGACCAGGTGTGGTTAATGACGGGGACCAGGTGTGGTTAATGATGGGGACCAGGTGTGGTTAATGATGGGGACCAGGTGTGGTTAATGATGGGGACCAGGTGTGGTTAATGACGGGGACCAGGTGTGGTTAATGATGGGGACCAGGTGTGGTTAATGATGTGGACCAGGTGTGGTTAATGACGGGGACCAGGTGTGGTTAATGACGGGGACCAGGTGTGGTTAATGACGGGGACCAGGTGTGAATAATGACGGGGACCAGGTGTGAATAATGACGGGGACCAGGTGTGGTTAATGATGTGGACCAGGTGTGGTTAATGACGGGGACCAGGTGTGGTTAATGACGGGGACCAGGTGTGAATAATGACGGGGACCAGGTGTGGTTAATGACGGGGACCAGGTGTGGTTAATGACGGGGACCAGGTGTGGTTAATGATGGGGACCAGGTGTGGTTAATGATGGGGACCAGGTGTGGTTAATGATGGGGACCAGGTGTGAATAATGACGGGGACCAGGTGTGGTTAATGATGGGGACCAGGTGTGGTTAATGATGGGGACCAGGTGTGAATAATGACGGGGACCAGGTGTGGTTAATGACGGGGACCAGGTGTGGTTAATGATGGGGACCAGGTGTGAATAATGACGGGGACCAGGTGTGGTTAATGACGGGGACCAGGTGTGGTTAATGATGGGGACCAGGTGTGAATAATGACGGGGACCAGGTGTGGTTAATGACGGGGACCAGGTGTGAATAATGACGGGAACCAGGTGTGGTTAATGACGGGGACCAGGTGTGGTTAATGACAGGGACCAGGTGTGAATAATGACGGGGACCAGGTGTGAATAATGACGGGGACCAGGTGTGGATAATGACGGGGACCAGGTGTGAATAATGATGGGGACCAGGTGTGGTTAATGATGGGGACCAGGTGTGGTTAATGACGGGGACCAGGTGTGGTTAATGACGGGGACCAGGTGTGGTTAATGACGGGGACCAGGTGTGGTTAATGATGGGGACCAGGTGTGGATAATGACGGGGACCAGGTGTGGTTAATGACGGGGACCAGGTGTGGTTAATGACGGGGACCAGGTGTGGTTAATGACGGGGACCAGGTGTGGTTAATGATGTGGACCAGGTGTGGATAATGACGGGGACCAGGTGTGGTTAATGACGTGGACCAAGTGTGGTTAATGACGGGCACCAGGTGTGGTTAATGACGGGGACCAGGTGTGAATAATGACGGGGACCAGGTGTGGTTAATGACGGGGACCAGGTGTGGTTAATGACGGGGACCAGGTGTGGTTAATGACGGGGACCAGGTGTGAATAATGACGGGGACCAGGTGTGGATAATGACGGGGACCAGGTGTGAATAATGATGGGGACCAGGTGTGAATAATGACGGGACCAGGTGTGGATAATGACGGGGAACAGGTGTTGTTAATGATGGGGACCAGGTGTGGTTAATGATGGGGACCAGGTGTGGTTAATGATGGGGACCAGGTGTGGTTAATGATGGGGACCAGGTGTGGATAATGATGGGGACCAGGTGTGGTTAATGATGGGGACCAGGTGTGGTTAATGATGGGGACCAGGTGTGGTTAATGATGGGGACCAGGTGTGGTTAATGATGGGGACCAGGTGTGGTTAATGATGGGGACCAGGTGTGGTTAATGACGGGGACCAGGTGTGGTTAATGACGGGGACCAGGTGTGGTTAATGACGGGGACCAGGTGTGGTTAATGACGGGACCAGGTGTGGTTAATGATGTGGACCAGGTGTGGTTAATGACGGGGACCAGGTGTGAATAATGACGGGGACCAGGTGTGGTTAATGACGGGGACCAGGTGTGGTTAATGACGGGGACCAGGTGTGGTTAATGATGGGGACCAGGTGTGGTTAATGATGGGGACCAGGTGTGGTTAATGATGGGGACCAGGTGTGAATAATGATGGGAACCAGGTGTGGTTAATGACGGGGACCAGGTGTGGTTAATGACGGGGACCAGGTGTGGTTAATGACGGGGACCAGGTGTGGTTAATGACGGGGACCAGGTGTGGTTAATGATGTGGACCAGGTGTGGTTAATGACGGGGACCAGGTGTGCTTAATGATGTGGACCAGGTGTGGTTAATGATGTGGACCAGGTGTGGTTAATGACGGGGACCAGGTGTGGTTAATGACAGGGACCAGGTGCGGTTAATGACGGGGACCAGGTGTGGGGACCAGGTGCGGTTAATGACGGGGACCAGGTGTGGGGACCAGGTGTGGTTAATGACGGGGACCAGGTGTGGTTAATGACGGGGACCAGGTGTGGTTAATGACGGGGACCAGGTGTGGGGACCAGGTGTGGTTAATGACGGGGACCAGGTGTGGTTAATGACGGGGACCAGGTGTGGTTAATGACGGGGACCAGGTGTGGTTAATGACGGGGACCAGGTGTGGTTAATGACGGGGACCAGGTGTGGTTAATGAAGGGGACCAGGTGTGGTTAATGATGGGGACCAGGTGTGGGGACCAGGTGTGGTTAATGACGGGACCAGGTGTGGTTAATGACGGGGACCAGGTGTGGTTAATGATGGGGACCAGGTGTGGTTAATGATGGGGACCAGGTGTGGTTAATGACGGGGACCAGGTGTGGTTAATGATGGGGACCAGGTGTGGTTAATGACGGGGACCAGGTGTGGTTAATGATGGGGACCAGGTGTGGTTAATGACGGGGACCAGGTGTGGTTAATGACGGGGACCAGGTGTGGTTAATGATGTGGACCAGGTTGGAATGGTGTTCATTAACTTTAAATACTCCTTGTCCATGTCACACAATCCCTTCTTATGAACTCATATTGGTAATCAGATATAATAAAACAGAGTATAAGTTTACTTAGTTACAGTTCTATTTGAAATTATTTGTTCAGTAATTTAATCATATATGTATATGTTGAAGGTGGTGGGGCTTAAGCTGCATCCTTGTCTCACCCCACAGCTCTGTGGAAATAATATAATAATATAATATATGCCATTTAGCAGACGCTTTTATCCAAAGCGACTTACAGTCATGTGTGCATACATTCTACGTATGGGTGGTCCCGGGAATCGAACCCACTACCCTGGCGTTACAAGCGCCATGCTCTACCAACTGAGCTACAGAAGGACCACGAAAGAAATGTATGTGTTTTTGCCCATTTTAACACTTGTTGGTTGTGTACATCATCTTATTATGTCATGTGTTTTTCCCCCAACACCACTTTCCATCCATTTCAAATCCACCTATCCTATCCAATTCTGTCCTATCTAACCAATACTATCCTATCCAACCAAACCTATCCTATCCGATACAACCAATCCTTTCCTATCTAACCAATACTATCCTATCTGATACAACCAATCCTTTCCTATCTAACCAATACTATCCAACCAATACTATCCTATCTGATACAACCAATCCTTTCCTATCTAACCAATACTATCCAACCAATACTATCCTATCCTATCCAACCAATACTATCCTATCCGATACAACCAATCCTTTCCTATCTAACCAATCCTTTCCTATCTAACCAATACTATCCAACCAATACTATCCTATCCGATACAACCAATCCTTTCCTATCTAACCAATCCTTTCCTATCTAACCAATACTATCCAACCAATACTATCCTATCTGATACAACCAATCCTTTCCTATCTAACCAATACTATCCTATCCAACCAAACCTATCCTATCCGATACAACCAATCCTTTCTTATCTAACCAATACTATCCAACCAATACTATCCTATCCGATACAACCAATCCTTTCCTATCTAACCAATACTATCCTATCCAACCAATACTATCCTATCTGATACAACCAATCCTTTCCTATCTAACCAATCCTATCCAACCAATACTATCCTATCCGATACAACCAATCCTTTCCTATCTAACCAATCCTATCCAACCAATACTATCCTATCCGATACAACCAATCCTTTCCTATCTAACCAATCCTATCCAACCAATACTATCCTATCCGATACAACCAATCCTTTCCTATCTAACCAATCCTATCCAACCAATACTATCCTATCCGATACAACCAATCCTTTCCTATCTAACCAATCCTATCCAACCAATACTATCCTATCCGATACAAACAATCCTTTCCTATCTAACCAATACTATCCAACCAATACTATCCTATCCAACCAATCATGTACTATCCTATCTGACAAATCGTATTCCATCCTTTTCAACCAATCTAATCCTATCCAGTAATCACTACACTAGATTATACAGCAGTAACCACCACACTAGATTAGACAGCAGTAGCCCCTACACTAGATTAGACAGCAGTAACCCCTACACTAGATTAGACAGAAGTAACCACTACACTAGATTAGACAGCAGTAACCCCTACACTAGATTAGACAGCAGTAACCACTACACTAGATTAGACAGCAGTAACCCCTACACTAGATTAGACAGCAGTAACCACTACACTAGATTAGACAGCAGTAACCCCTACACTACATTAGACAGCAGTAACCCCTACACTACATTAGACAGCAGTAACCCCTACACTACATTAGACAGCTGTAACCCCTACACTAGATTAGACAGCAGTAACCACTACACTACATTAGACAGCTGTAACCCCTACACTAGATTAGACAGCAGTAACCCCTACACTACATTAGACAGCAGTAACCCCTACACTACATTAGACAGCAGTAACCTACACTAGATTAGACAGCAGTAACCCCTAAATTAGATTAGACAGCAGTAACCCCTACACCACATTAGACAGTAGTAACCACTACACTAGATTAGACAGCAGTAACCCCTACACCACATTAGACAGTAGTAACCACTACACTAGATTAGACAGCAGTAACCCCTACACTAGAATAGACAGCAGTAACCACTACACTAGATTAGACAGCAGTAACCACTACACTAGATTAGACAGCAGTAACCACTACACTAGATTAGACAGCAGTAACCCCTACACTAGATTATACAGCAGTACAGTAACCACTACACTAGATTAGTCAGCAGTAACCACTACACTAGATTAGACAGCAGTAACCCCTACACTAAATTAGACAGCAGTAACCCTACACTAGATTAGACAGCAGTAACCCCTACACTAGATTAGACAGCAGTAACCCCTACACTAGATTAGACAGCAGTAACCCCTACACTAGATTAGACAGCAGTAACCCCTACACTAGATTAGACAGCAGTAACCCCTACACTAGATTAGACAGCAGTAACCTACACTAGATTAGACAGCAGTAACCCCTACACTAGATTACACAGCAGTAACCACTACACTAGATTAGACAGCAGTAACCCCTACACTAAATTAGACAGCAGTAACCCTACACTAAATTAGACAGCAGTAACCCTACACTAGATTAGACAGCAGTAACCCCTACACTAGATTAGACAGCAGTAACCCCTACACTAGATTAGACAGCAGTAACCCCTACACTAGATTAGACAGCAGTAACCCCTACACTAGATTAGACAGCAGTAACCCCTACACTAGATTAGACAGCAGTAACCTACACTAGATTAGACAGCAGTAACCCCTACACTAGATTACACAGCAGTAACCACTACACTAGATTAGACAGCAGTAACCACTACACTAGATTAGACAGCAGTAACCCCTACACTAGATTAGACAGCAGTAACCCCTACACTAGATTACACAGCAGTAACCACTACACTAGATTAGACAGCAGTAACCACTACACTAGATTAGACAGCAGTAACCCCTACACTAGATTAGACAGCAGTAACCACTACACTAGAGCAGACAGTGCTTCACTGTTCACTAATCTCTGGTGTGTATTAATGCTTGGCCCTGCGTAAATATCTGTGTGTGTGTGTGGTGTGTGTGTGTGTGTGTGTGTGTGTGTGTGTGTGTGTGTGTGTGTGTGTGTGTGTGTGTGTGTGTGTGTGTGTGTGTGTGTGTGTGTGTTTAGCGGTGTGTGTGTGTGTGTGTGTGTGTGTGTGTGTGTGTGTGTGTGTGTGTGTGTGTGTGTGTGTGTGTAGCGGTGTGTGTTTAGCGGTGTGTGTTTAGCGGTGTGTGTGTGTCCACTTCAGAGATGTGGGAAAGGGCTTGTGAGTAAACATTTTACAGTAAAGACTACACCTGTTGTGTTTGGCGCATCAGACCAATAATATTTCATTTAATTTGTCAGTGTTCCAGCACTTTTCCACTCTGTCTTGTTGTTTTATTCCCTCATTTTGTCAAACCTCAATAAACTCAATCAGTGGTAAGTGAAGAGAATCACATAAGACTGAATCCCAAATCCCACATATAGTGCACTATGTTTAGGCAGTGCACTATAAAGAGGAACAGGGTGCAATTTGGGACACAGTCTTACACCACAGTCATTCAGATTCAGAACCCCAACAGGGACACAGTCTTACACCACAGTCATTCAGATTCAGAACCCCAACAGGGACACAGTCTGACACCACAGTCATTCAGATTCAGAACCCCAACAGGGACACAGTCTTACACCACAGTCATTCAGATTCAGAACCCCAACAGGGACACATCCTGACACCACAGTCATTCAGATTCAGAACCCCAACAGGGACACATCCTGACACCACAGTCATTCAGATTCAGAACCCCAACAGGGACACAGTCTTACACCACAGTCATTCAGATTCAGAACCCCAACAGGGACACATCCTGACAACCACAGTCATTCAGATTCAGAACCCCAACAGGGACACAGTCTTACACCACAGTCATTCAGATTCAGAAGAGGAGGAGGTTGATGAGGAGGAGTAGTGGGTAGAGGAAGAGGGGGAAGAAGATTAGGTAGAACCCAACAGGGACACAGCCTGACACCACAGTCATTCAGATTCACTACCCAACATGGACACAGCCTGACACCAGTCATTCAGATTCAGAACCCAACAGTGAATATCAAGACATTGTGTAGGCGTAGCTGCCACAGTGCTCAAGCCAGGACATTTCCACCCACTTCTACGGCTGTTGTTTATGATATTTAGAATCACTGAGATTGGCAGAACATGTAGACGTTCACACAGCTTTAATTTATTTAATTTATAGAGATTTACACTGATAAATTAGAGTCACTTTAAAGGAAAAATCGTAGAATTAGGTATAGATTCTACGTGAATTATAGAAAGTCAATGGGGAAGAGGCACAAATCCACAAGATATCTGACATCAGTAAAATATAGATCTATTTCTGATATCCATCTGAAACAGAGGAGGAGGTTGATGAGGAAGAGGAGACGGTAGAGGAGGAGGAAGAGAAAGTGGTAGTGGAGGAGGTGGAGGAGGAGGTTGATGAGGAGGAGAAGGAGGTAGAGGAGGAGGTAGAGGATGAGGTAGAGGAGGAGGTTGATGAAGAGGAGTAGAAGGTGGTAGAAGAGGAGGAGGTAGAGGAGGAGGTAGATGAGGAGGTTGATGAGTCGGAGGTGGAGGAGGAGGAGGATGTAGAGGAGGAGGTTGATTAGGAGGAGTAGGAGGTAGAGGAGGAGAAGGAGGAAGAGGAGGAGGTAGAGGATGAGGTAGAGGAGGAGGTTGATGAAGAGGAGTAGAAGGTAGAGGAGGAGAAGGAGGAAGAGGAGGAGGTAGAGGATCAGGAGGTTATGGAGGTGGAGAAGGAAGAGGAGGAGGTTGATGAGGAGGAGTAGGGGGTAGAGGAGGAGGAGGAGGAGGAGGAGGAGGAAGAAGATGAGGTAAAGATAGAGGAGGAGGAGGAGGAGGAAGAAGATGAGGTAAAGATAGAGGAGGAGAAGGTGGAGGAGGAGGAGGTTATAGAGGAGGAGGTGGAGGAGGAGGAGGGTGAATTAGCATCTCTGACAAAGAGTCCAAACGTTGCACAGTAAACTGCGGGAGGGAGCATTCATCAGTGTGCAATCGTTATTTAAAAAAAATCTGAGATTCTCACACCATTCTTGACAGGCTGCTCATAATTAATGTGCATGATAGATATTAACTCTGTCACAGGAAGGACTGATGACTGCCTGGCCCTGGGATGAAGCTCTGTCACAGGAAGGAGGGATGACTGCCTGGCCCTGGGATGAAGCTTTGTCACAGGAAGGACTGATGACTGCCTGGCCCTGGGAAGAAGCTCTGTCACAGGAAGGACTGATGACTGCCTGGCCCTGGGATGAAGCTCTGTCACAGGAAGGAGGGATGACTGCCTGGCCCTGGGATGAAGCTCTGTCACAGGAAGGACTGATGACTGCCTGGCCCTGGGATGAAGCTCTGTCACAGGAAGGACTGATGACTGCCTGGCCCTGGGATGAAGCTCTGTCACAGGAAGGACTGATGACTGCCTGGCCCTGGGATGAAGCTCTGTCACAGGAAGGACTGATGACTGCCTGGCCCTGGGATGAAGCTCTGTCACAGGAAGGACTGATGACTGCCTGGCCCTGGGATGAAGCTCTGTCACAGGAAGGACTGATGACTGCCTGGCCCTGGGATGAAGCTCTGTCACAGGAAGGACTGATGACTGCCTGGCCCTGGGATGAAGCTCTGTCACAGGAAGGACTGATGACTGCCTGGCCCTGGGATGAAGCTCTGTCACAGGAAGGACTGATGACTGCCTGGCCCTGGGATGAAGCTCTGTCACAGGAAGGACTGATGACTGCCTGGCCCTGGGATGAAGCTCTGTCACAGGAAGGACTGATGACTGCCTGGCCCTGGGATGAAGCTCTGTCACAGGAAGGAGGGATGACTGCCTGGCCCTGGGATGAAGCTCTGTCACAGGAAGGACTGATGACTGCCTGGCCCTGGGATGAAGCTCTGTCACAGGAAGGACTGATGACTGCCTGACCCTGGGATGAAGCTCTGTCACAGGAAGGACTGATGACTGCCTGTTCCTGGGATGAAATTACACCCGAGTCAGTCATGCTTTTGGGCCCATAGGGACCACTATAAAGGGAATGACGGTACCATTTAGGACACAGACTGGGGTAAACCTGCTCAAGCTGTTTTAGTAGCAGATAACTCTAAGACTTACCAGAGCAGAGCAGCAGTAGATATCCAATCTAAGACAGACCAGAACAGAGCAGCAGTAGATATCCAATCGAAGACAGACCAGAACAGAGCAGCAGTAGATATCCAATCTATGACTTACCAGAGCAGAGCAGCAGTAGATATCCAATCTAAGACAGACCAGAGCAGAGCAGCAATAGATATCCAATCTAAGACAGACCAGAGCAGAGCAGCAGTAGATATCCAATCTAAGACAGACCAGAACAGAGCAGCAGCAGACATCCAATCTAAGACATAAATTGAGCCACATACGATAAATAAATAAGTGTTATTTGAGTCAACACTGCATGGTGTTGTTACTCAACTGTGTTAAATTCATTAAATGGCCTCATTATAATTCAGGAGTTAAATCTTGGTTTCATCAGACCAGAGAATCTTGTTCCTCATGGTCTGAGTCCTTTAGGTGCCTTTTGGCAAACTCCAAGTGGACTGTCAAATTCCTTTTACTGAGGAGTGGCTTCCGTCTGGCCACTCTACCATAAAGGCCTGATAGGTGGAGTGCTGCACAGTGTTGTCCTTCTGGAAGGTTCTTTCATCTCCACAGAGGAACTCAGGAGCTCTGTCAGAGTGAATATCTGGTTCTTGGTCACCTCCCTGACAAAGGACATTTTCCCCCGATTGCTCAGTTTGGCCGTGCGGCCAGCTCTAGGAAGTGTCTTGGTTCCAAACGTATTCTCTCTGACTTCTACGGACGATTCCTTTGACCTCTGGGCTCCTTATATAGAATGTTGTCTGCCTTTCCAATCATGTCCAATCAAATGAATTTACCACAGGTGGACTCCAATCAAGTTGTAGGAACATGTCAAGGATGATCAAAGGAAACTGGATGCACCTGAGCTCAATTTTGAGTCTCATTAGCAAAGGGTCTGAATACTTATGTAAATCATTTTATATTTTTGTATAAAAACCTGTTTTTGCTTCGTCACTATGGGGTATTGTCTGTGGATTGATGAGGAACATTTTTCTTATTTAATCCATTTTAGAAGAAGGCTGTAAACAAATGTCTACATTCTGAATGCACTGTAGGTTGCCATTTTAGACTCACAAAGATACTGTCATCATCAGGTCAGTGACCCTTTTAAGGTAAAGACACCTCTGGACAATGTTGGTCCCTGTATGTAATGAAGGGAGGACCATATCTTTAACTGAATTTGAGCTCTGTAACGTTGTGAGAGTTTGGCTATACCTTACTATGTGGCCGAGAGCCCAGAAACGCAATAGAATAATGAGGCTAGTCCACACACACACACACACACACACACACACACACACACACACACACACACACACACACACACACACACACACACACACACACACACACACACACACACACACACACACACACACACACACACACACACACACACCCTAAGGTACCCCGTTCCTTCCTTACACTATGGTGTCAATTGGGGTCAGTCACAGTCACTCTTCTCCTGTCTCATGTCTCCACCATGGGGTCAGTCACTCTTCTCCTGTCTCCACCATGGGGTCAGTCACTCTTCTCCTGTCTCATGACTCCACCATGGGGTCAGTCACTCTTCTCCTGTCTCATGACTCCACCATGGGGTCAGTCACTCTTCTCCTGTCTCCACCATGGGGTCAGTCACTCTTCTCCTGTCTCATGTCTCCACCATGGGGTCAGTCACTCTTCTCCTGACTCCACCATGGGGTCAGTCACTCTTCTCCTGACTCCACCATGGGGTCAGTCACTCTTCTCCTGTCTCCACCATGGGGTCAGTCACTCTTCTCCTGTCTCCACCATGGGGTCAGTCACTCTTCTCCTGTCTCCTGACTCCACCATGGGGTCAGTCACTCTTCTCCTGTCTCATGACTCCACCATGGGGTCAGTCACTCTTCTCCTGTCTCATGACTCCACCATGGGGTCAGTCACTCTTCTCCTGTCTCATGACTCCACCATGGGGTCAGTCACTCTTCTCCTGTCTCCACCATGGGGTCAGTCACTCTTCTCCTGTCTCATGTCTCCACCATGGGGTCAGTCACTCTTCTCCTGACTCCACCATGGGGTCAGTCACTCTTCTCCTGACTCCACCATGTGGTCAGTCACTCTTCTCCTGTCTCATGACTCCACCATGGGGTCAGTCACTCTTCTCCTGTCTCATGACTCCACCATGGGGTCAGTCACTCTTCTCCTGTCTCATGACTCCACCATGGGGTCAGTCACTCTTCTCCTGTCTCCACCATGGGGTCAGTCACTCTTCTCCTGTCTCATGTCTCCACCATGGGGTCAGTCACTCTTCTCATGACTCCACCATGGGGTCAGTCACTCTTCTCCTGTCTCATGTCTCCACCATGGGGTCAGTCTCTCTTCTCATGACTCCACCATGGGGTCAGTCACTCTTCTCCTGTCTCCACCATGGGGTCAGTCTCTCTTCTCATGACTCCACCATGGGGTCAGTCACTCTTCTCCTGTCTCCACCATGGGGTCAGTCACTCTTCTCCTGTCTCATGACTCCACCATGGGGTCAGTCACTCTTCTCCTGTCTCATGACTCCACCATGGGGTCAGTCACTCTTCTCCTGTCTCCACCATGGGGTCAGTCACTCTTCTCCTGTCTCCTGTCTCCACCATGGGGTCAGTCACTCTTCTCCTGTCTCCACCATGGGGTCAGTCACTCTTCTCCTGTCTCATGACTCCACCATGGGGTCAGTCACTCTTCTC
Source organism: Oncorhynchus keta (assembly GCF_023373465.1). Classification (NCBI taxonomy): domain Eukaryota; kingdom Metazoa; phylum Chordata; class Actinopteri; order Salmoniformes; family Salmonidae; genus Oncorhynchus; species Oncorhynchus keta. The sequence continues at coordinate 97,777,546 of NC_068421.1, read as the reverse complement.
CTGACTCCACCATGGGGTCAGTCACTCTTCTCCTGTCTCATGTCTCCACCATGGGGTCAGTCACTCTTCTCCTGTCTCATGTCTCCACCATGGGGTCAGTCTCTCTTCTCATGACTCCACCATGGGGTCAGTCACTCTTCTCCTGTCTCCTGACTCCACCATGGGGTCAGTCACTCTTCTCCTGTCTCCTGACTCCACCATGGGGTCAGTCACTCTTCTCCTGTCTCCACCATGGGGTCAGTCACTCTTCTCCTGTCTCATGACTCCACCATGGGGTCAGTCACTCTTCTCCTGTCTCATGTCTCCACCATGGGGTCAGTCACTCTTCTCATGTCTCCACCATGGGGTCAGTCACTCTTCTCCTGTCTCATGACTCCACCATGGGGTCAGTCACTCTTCTCCTGTCTCCACCATGGGGTCAGTCACTCTTCTCTTGTCTCCACCATCCGGTCAGTCACTCTTCTCATGTCTCCACCATGGGGTCAGTCACTCTTCTCCTGTCTCCACCATGGGGTCAGTCACTCTTCTCCTGTCTCATGACTCCACCATGGGGTCAGTCACTCTTCTCCTGTCTCATGTCTCCACCATGGGGTCAGTCACTCTTCTCCTGTCTCATGACTCCACCATGGGGTCAGTCACTCTTCTCCTGTCTCCTGACTCCACCATGGGATCAGTCACTCTTCTCCTGTCTCCATCAATCTTATTTTTGTAAATCTAGTCTCCGTCTTGAGGTAAAATTCATGGAAGTTGCTTAAAACACCAGGTCTTTGTTGAAGTGTGCTGTTAAACTGCTTACTGTGTTTCTTTCTCAACTCCTGATGTAGAAGTTGATGGGAAGTTGAAAACAGAGTGAGTGGAACTGACATTTTGTGTACTCTAAGTGCTTACAGTCTCTAAATCTCCAACTCTGCAAGAATTCTTTGCTGCCTCGCACATTAACTAATCATTCCACACGATTTCATTTAATTCACTTTCAGGGAACAGTATTATAAATATAAGCATGTTTCACACAACATGCTGATCCAGACAGAAAAAAAACTAATCGGTTGGAAAGTAAGAAAAGTGTATTTGGACCTGTATGTTTTCTTTGGAAATGCTGTATTCTAGTTTAGGGGGAAAGCATTCTACAATGCTGTATTGTAGTGTAGGGGGAAAGCATTCTACAATGCTGCATTCTAGTTTAGAGGGAAAGCATTCTACAATGCTGTATTGTAGTGTAGGGGGAAAGCATTCTACAATGCTGTATTGTAGTTTAGGGGGAAAGCATTCTACAATGCTGTATTGTAGTTTAGGGGGAAAGCATTCTACAATGCTGTATTGTAGTTTAGGGGGAAAGCATTCTACAATGCTGTATTGTAGTTTAGGGGGAAAGCATTCTACAATGCTGTATTGTAGTTTAGGGGGAAAGCATTCTACAATGCTGTATTCTAGTTTAGGGGGAAAGCATTCTACAATGCTGTATTGTAGTGTAGGGGAAAGCATTCTACAATGCTGTATTGTAGTTTAGGGGAAAGCATTCTACAATGCTGTATTCTAGTTTAGGGGAAAGCATTCTACAATGCTGTATTGTAGTGTAGGGGGAAAGCATTCTACAATGCTGTATTGTAGTGTAGGGGGAAAGCATTCTACAATGCTGTATTGTAGTTTAGGGGGAAAGCATTCTACAATGCTGTATTGTAGTGTAGGGGGAAAGCATTCTACAATGCTGTATTGTAGTTTAGGGGGAAAGCATTCTACAATGCTGTATTGTAGTTTAGGGGAAAGCATTCTACAATGCTGTATTCTAGTTTAGGGGAAAGCATTCTACAATGCTGTATTGTAGTGTAGGGGAAAGCATTCTACAATGCTGTATTGTAGTTTAGGGGAAAGCATTCTACAATGCTGTATTCTAGTTTAGGGGGAAAGCATTCTACAATGCTGTATTGTAGTTTAGGGGGAAAGCATTCTACAATGCTGTATTGTAGTGTAGGGGGAAAGCATTCTACAATGCTGTATTGTAGTTTAGGGGGAAAGCATTCTACAATGCTGTATTGTAGTTTAGGGGGAAAGCATTCTACAATGCTGTATTGTAGTTTAGGGGGAAAGCATTCTACAATGCTGTATTGTAGTTTAGGGGGAAAGCATTCTACAATGCTGTATTCTAGTTTAGGGGGAAAGCATTCTACAATGCTGTATTGTAGTGTAGGGGGAAAGCATTCTAAAATGCTGTATTGTAGTGTAGGGGAAAAGCATTCTACAATGCTGTATTGTAGTGTAGGGGGAAAGCATTCTACAATGCTGTATTGTAGTTTAGGGGGAAAGCATTCTACAATGCTGTATTCTAGTTTAGGGGGAAAGCATTCTACAATGCTGTATTCTAGTGTAGGGGGAAAGCATTCTACAATGCTGTATTGTAGTTTAGGGGGAAAGCATTCTACAATGCTGTATTGTAGTGTAGGGGGAAAGCATTCTACAATGCTGTATTGTAGTTTAGGGGGAAAGCATTCTACAATGCTGTATTCTAGTTTAGGGGGAAAGCATTCTACAATGCTGTATTGTAGTGTAGGGGGAAAGCATTCTACAATGCTGTATTGTAGTTTAGGGGGAAAGCATTCTACAATGCTGTATTCTAGTTTAGGGGGAACGCATTCTACAATGCTGTATTGTAGTGTAGGGGGAAAGCATTCTACAATGCTGTATTGTAGTTTAGGGGGAAAGAATTCTACAATGCTGTATTGTAGTTTAGGGTGAAAGCATTCTACAATGCTGTATTCTAGTGTAGGGGGGAAGCATTCTACAATGCTGCATTCTAGTTTAGGGGGAAAGCATTCTACAATGCTGTATTGTAGTGTAGGGGGAAAGCATTCTACAATGCTGTATTGTAGTGTAGGGGGAAAGCATTCTAAAATGTTGTAGTGTAGTGTAGGGGGAAAGCATTCTAAAATGCTGTATTGTAGTGTAGGGGAAAAGCATTCTACAATGCTGTATTGTAGTTTAGGGGGAAAGCATTCTACAATGCTGTATGTATTGTAGTGTAGGGGAAAAGCATTCTACAATGCTGTATTGTAGTGTAGGGGGAAAGCATTCTACAATGCTGTATTCTAGTTTAGGGGGAAAGCATTCTACAATGCTGTATTCTAGTTTAGGGGGAAAGCATTCTACAATGCTGTATTCTAGTGTAGGGGGAAAGCATTCCAAAATGCTGTATTGTAGTGTAGGGGGAAAGCATTCTAAAATGCTGTATTGTAGTGTAGGGGAAAAGCATTCTACAATGCTGTATTGTAGTTTAGGGGGAAAGCATTCTACAATGCTGTATTGTAGTGTAGGGTGAAAGCATTCTACAATGCTGCATTCTAGTTTAGGGGGATAGCATTCTACAATGCTGTATTGTAGTGTAGGGGGAAAGCATTCTACAATGCTGTATGTATTGTAGTGTAGGGGAAAAGCATTCTACAATGCTGTATTGTAGTGTAGGGGGAAAGCATTCTACAATGCTGTATTCTAGTGTAGGGGGAAAGCATTCTACAATGCTGTATTCTAGTTTAGGGGGAAAGCATTCTACAGTGCTGTATTCTAGTTTAGGGGGAAAGCATTCTACAATGCTGTATTGTAGTGTAGGGGGAAAGCATTCTACAATGCTGTATTGTAGTGTAGGGGGAAAGCATTCTACAATGCTGTATTCTAGTTTAGGGGGAAAGCATTCTACAATGCTGTATTGTAGTGTAGGGGGGAAGCATTCTACAATGCTGTATTGTAGTGTAGGGGGAAAGCATTCTAAAATGCTGTATTGTAGTGTAGGGGAAAAGCATTCTACAATGCTGTATTGTAGTGTAAAAGCATTCTACAATGCTGTATTGTAGTGTAGGGGGAAAGCATTCTACAATGCTGTATTGTAGTGTAGGGGGAAAGTATTCTACAATGCTGTATTCTAGTTTAGGGGGAAAGCATTCTACAATGCTGTATTGTAGTGTAGGGGGAAAGCATTCTACAATGCTGTATTGTAGTGTAGGGGGAAAGCATTCTAAAATGCTGTATTGTAGTGTAGGGGAAAAGCATTCTACAATGCTGTATTCTAGTGTAGGGGAAAAGCATTCTACAATGCTGCATTCTAGTTTAGGGGGATAGCATTCTACAATGCTGTATTGTAGTGTAGGGGGAAAGCATTCTACAATGCTGTATGTATTGTAGTGTAGGGGAAAAGCATTCTACAATGCTGTATTGTAGTGTAGGGGGAAAGCATTCCAAAATGCTGTATTGTAGTGTAGGGGGAAAGCATTCTACAATGCTGTATTCTAGTGTAGGGGGAAAGCATTCCAAAATGCTGTATTGTAGTGTAGGGGGAAAGCATTCTACAATGCTGTATTCTAGTGTAGGGGGAAAGCATTCCAAAATGCTGTATTCTAGTGTAGGGGGAAAGCATTCCAAAATGCTGTATTCTAGTGTAGGGGAAAAGCATTCTACAATGCTGTATTGTAGTGTAGGGTGAAAGCATTCTACAATGCTGCATTCTAGTTTAGGGGGATAGCATTCTACAATGCTGTATTGTAGTGTAGGGGGAAAGCATTCTACAATGCTGTATGTATTGTAGTGTAGGGGAAAATCATTCTACAATGCTGTATTGTAGTGTAGGGGGAAAGCATTCTACAATGCTGTATTCTAGTGTAGGGGGAAAGCATTCCAAAATGCTGTATTGTAGTGTAGGGGGAAAGCATTCTAAAATGCTGTATTGTAGTGTAGGGGGAAAGCATTCTACAATGCTGTATTGTAGTGTAGGGGGAAAGCATTCTACAATGCTGTATTCTAGTTTAGGGAGAAAGCATTCTACAATGCTGTATTGTAGTGTAGGGGGAAAGCATTCTACAATGCTGTATTCTAGTGTAGGGGGAAAGCATTCTACAATGCTGTATTGTAGTGTAGGGGGAAAGCATTCTACAATGCTGTATTGTAGTGTAGGGGGAAAGCATTCTACAATGCTGTATTCTAGTGTAGGGGGAAAGCATTCTACAATGCTGTATTGTAGTGTAGGGGGAAAGCATTCTACAATGCTGTATTCTAGTGTAGGGGGAAAGCATTCTACAATGCTGTATTCTAGTGTAGGGGGAAAGCATTCTACAATGCTGTATTGTAGTTTAGGGGGAAAGCATTCTACAATGCTGTATTCTAGTGTAGGGGGAAAGCATTCTACAATGCTGTATTCTAGTGTAGGGGGAAAGCATTCTAAAACAATATGAGTTGATTTGACATCAAAGCAAAACTTCACTTTTGCAGATGGATACTGTTCCTGTGGTTTTGGAAGAGGCTGCAGGAGGCTGCATCAACACCCTGGAAAGATGCTTGTTCACTCATAACCATTTTTCTTCGTAATAAATTAGTGTTCGTCTTGAAGATTAATCCATGTGGAAATGTGGAAAAAGTCAAGGGGCGTGAAGGCAGGTGTAGGGGTGTACTGACCACTTGATATATTTTCCCTAAGAAAGATTTAATTTGAAAACGTGGTTTGATAATTCTGTCACGCTGCTTTGTTGACAACTTGAGTACTAACCAGAAAACTTTACTTTTCAATTCAAAAAGGAATTTTCTACTTCTCGGTCTCTGTTGGTAGCTACATAGCTTCATTAGCATACCCTACCTGCAACATAATAGCATTGCCAGCTCCCTTCTCTGATCTAGTTTAACCTATGTTCATCCGTTGTGTTAACTAAATATTGCCTAGACCGAACCTCTCAGCCTTCACGGCACCATCAGTCCCGGAAACACTCTTTCCGAAAGCTAACTTGGTCAGTCATTTTCCTTCAGCCAGCATTGAACTAGCAATGGCACACCATCACCATGAGGTAGTTGCTAGCTAGCTAACGCCACACTAGCGTTATATGGTGCTCAATATAACAGCCGAAAGGCTCATAAATAGCTAGCTTGGTAAACAATTTAGACAAGCTACTATTTGCTAGCCACTAACCGCAGGCCTTCTAACTAGCTATCCTACGCCGTCTACACGCTCGGTCCCCGTAGCAAGCCTTGTCCCTCACAATGGCAACTGCTAGCACGTCCCAGGACGAACCTAGCACTCGGACTACCACGTTCTTGTGCTTCTATTTCCATGATTGCTGATTGCGGGGAAAGATTCCTATCCACTAGACGGTGAGATTAGCCTTCGGGAGATAGCCAGTGAGATTAGCCTTCGGGGCATAGTTAGTGAGATTAGCCTTCGGGAGATAGCCGGTGAGATTAGCCTTCGGGGCATAGCCGGTGAGATTAGCCTTCAGGAGATAGCCGGTGAGATTAGCCTTCGGGGCGTAGCCAGTAAGATTAGCCTTCGGGGCGTAGCCGGTGAGATTAGCCTTCGGGGCACAGCCGGTGAGATTAGCCTTCGAGACATTAGCCTTCGGGGCATTAGCCTTCGGGGCATTAGCCTTCGGGGCATTAGCATTCGGGGCATAGCCGGTGAGATTAGCCTTCGGGACATTAGCCTTCGGGGCATTAGCCTTCGGGGCATTAGCCTTCGGGACATTAGCCTTCGGGGCATAGCCGGTGAGATTAGCCTTCGGGGCATAGCCGGTGAGATTAGCCTTCGGGGCATAGCCGGTGAGATTAGCCTTCGGGGCATAGCCGGTGAGATTAGCCTTCGGGGCATAGCCGGTGAGATTAGCCTTCGGGGCATAGCCGGTGAGATTAGCCTTCGGGGCATAGCCGGTGAGATTAGCCTTCGGGGCATAGCCGGTGAGATTAGCCTTCGGGGCATAGCCGGTGAAATTAGCCTTCGGGACATAGCCGGTGAGATTAGCCTTCAGGGCATTAGCCTTCAGGGCATAGCCGGTAAGATTAGCCTTCGGGGCATTAGCCTTCGGGGCATTAGCCTTCGGGGCATAGCCGGTAAGATTAGCCTTCGGGGCATTAGCCTTCGGGGCATTAGCCTTCGGGGCATTAGCCTTCAGGGCATTAGCTGGTGAGATTAGCCTTCGGGGCATTAGCCTTCGGGGCATTAGCCTTCGGGGCATTAGCCTTCGGGGCATTAGCCTTCAGGGCATTAGCTGGTGAGATTAGCCTTCGGGGCATTAGCCTTCGGGGCATTAGCCTTCGGGGCATTAGCCTTCGGGGCATAGCCGGTGATAAAAAAAAGAGGAAACAACTGGCCTGAGAGGAAGAGAGTACCAGCCCCATGTGCACGCTCTCTGTTTTTCCAGTTGTTTTGTTGTGGAGAAGTGGTGTGACTATAGCGATTGTTCCTCCCTACACTCTGTTTTCCATGGTCCTATGCTCCTTGCAGGATCTTTTGGATGTAGAGAAGGTTCATCTTTGTTTCGGGTAATTTAGCCCGCTTTCTCTGCCTGCCAGGGATACAGTTTATCATGACTTTTGTCTAGTCTCTAAGGGGGGCATGTCACTTACCCCCAGTCTCTAAGGGGGGCATGTCACTTACGCCCAGTCTCTAAGGGGGGCATGTCACTTACGCCCAGTCTCTAAGGGGTTATGTCACTTACCCCCAGTCTCTAAGGGGGGGCATGTCTCTTACCCCCAGTCTCTAAGGGGTTATGTCACTTACGCCCAGTCTCTAAGGGAGGCATGTCACTTACGCCCAGTCTCTAAGGGGGGCATGTCACTTACGCCCAGTCTCTAAGGGGGGCATGTCACTTACGCCCAGTCTCTAAGGGGGCATGTCACTTACGCCCAGTCTCTAAGGGGGCATGTCACTTACGCCCAGTCTCTAAGGGGGCATGTCACTTACGCCCAGTCTCTAAGGGGGGCATGTCACTTACCCCCAGTCTCTAAGGGGTTATGTCTCTTACCCCCAGTCTCTAAGGGGGCATGTCACTTACCCCCAGTCTCTAAGGGGTTATGTCACTTACCCCAGTCTCTAAGGGGGGCATGTCACTTACGCCCAGTCTCTAAGGGGGGCATGTCACTTACCCCCAGTCTCTAAGGGGGGCATATCACTTACCCCCAGTCTCTAAGGGGGGACCATGTCACTTACCCCCAGTCTCTAAGGGGGGCATGTCACTTACCCCCAGTCTCTAAGGGGTTATGTCTCTTACCCCCAGTCTCTAAGGGGGGGCATGTCACTTACCCCCAGTCTCTAAGGGGGCATGTCACTTACCCCCAGTCTCTAAGGGGGGCATGTCACTTACCCCCAGTCTCTAAGGGGGGGCATGTCACTTACGCCCAGTCTCTAAGGGGGGCATGTCACTTACGCCCAGTCTCTAAGGGGGGGCATGTCACTTACGCCCAGTCTCTAAGGGGGGCATGTCACTTACCCCCAGTCTCTAAGGGGGGGGCATGTCCCTTACGCCCAGTCTCTAAGGGGGGGAATGTCAATTACCCCCAGTCTCTAAGGGGGGGGCATGTCACTTACCCCCAGTCTCTAAGGGGGGGCATGTCACTTACCCCCAGTCTCTAAGGGGGCATGTCACTTACCCCCAGTCTCTAAGGGGGGGCATGTCACTTACGCCCAGTCTCTAAGGGGGGCATGTCACTTACGCCCAGTCTCTAAGGGGGCATGTCACTTACGCCCAGTCTCTAAGGGGGGGCATGTCACTTACCCCCAGTCTCTAAGGGGGGCATGTCACTTACGCCCAGTCTCTAAGGGGGGGCATGTCACTTACCCCCAGTCTCTAAGGGGGCATGTCACTTACGCCCAGTCTCTAAGGGGGGTGGCCATGTCACTTACGCCCAGTCTCTAAGGGGGGGCATGTCAATTACCCCCAGTCTCTAAGGGGGGGCATGTCACTTACGCCCAGTCTCTAAGGGGGGCATGTCACTTACCCCCAGTCTCTAAGGGGGGCATGTCACTTACGCCCAGTCTCTAAGGGGGGCATGTCACTTACGCCCAGTCTCTAAGGGGGGCATGTCACTTACGCCCAGTCTCTAAGGGGTTATGTCACTTACCCCAGTCTCTAAGGGGGGGGGCCATGTCACTTACGCCCAGTCTCTAAGGGGGGCATGTCACTTACCCCCAGTCTCTAAGGGGGGCATATCACTTACCCCCAGTCTCTAAGGGGGGACCATGTCACTTACCCCCAGTCTCTAAGGGGGGCATGTCACTTACCCCCAGTCTCTAAGGGGTTATGTCCCTTACCCCCAGTCTCTAAGGGGGGCATGTCACTTACCCCCAGTCTCTAAGGGGGGGCATGTCACTTACCCCCAGTCTCTAAGGGGGGCATGTCACTTACGCCCAGTCTCTAAGGGGGGGCATGTCACTTACGCCCAGTCTCTAAGGGGGCATGTCACTTACGCCCAGTCTCTAAGGGGGCATGTCACTTACGCCCAGTCTCTAAGGGGGCATGTCACTTACGCCCAATCTCTAAGGGGGCATGTCACTTACGCCCAGTCTCTAAGGGGGGCATGTCAATTACCCCCAGTCTCTAAGGGGGGCATGTCACTTACGCCCAGTCTCTAAGGGGATGCATGTCACTTACCCCCAGTCTCTAAGGGGGGGCATGTCACTTACCCCCAGTCTCTAAGGGGGCATGTCACTTACGCCCAGTCTCTAAGGGGGCATGTCACTTACCTCCAGTCTCTAAGGGGGGCATGTCACTTACAGTCTCTAAGGGGGCATGTCACTTACCCCCAGTCTCTAAGGGGGCATGTCACTTACCCCCAGTCTCTAAGGGGGGCATGTCACTTACCCCCAGTCTCTAAGGGGGGGCATGTCACTTACGCCCAGTCTCTAAGGGGGGGCATGTCACTTACCCCCAGTCTCTAAGGGGGGCATCTCACTTACGCCCAGTCTCTAAGGGGGTGGCCATGTCACTTACGCCCAGTCTCTAAGGGGGGGCATGTCAATTACCCCCAGTCTCTAAGGGGGGCATGTCACTTACGCCCAGTCTCTAAGGGGGGCATGTCACTTACCCCCAGTCTCTAAGGGGGGGCATGTCATTTACCCCCAGTCTCTAAAGGGGGCATGTCACTTACCCCCAATCTCTAAGGGGGGCATGTCACTTACCCCCAGTATCTAAGGGGGGCATGTCACTTACGCCCAGTCTCTAAGGGGGGGCATGTCACTTACCTCCAGTCTCTAAGGGGAGGCATGTCACTTACCCCCAGTCTCTAAGGGGGGCATGTCACTTACCCCCAGTCTCTAAGGGGGCATGTCACTTACGCCCAGTCTCTAAGGGGGAAGT
>NC_068421.1:97604952-97762452 GCF_023373465.1 Oncorhynchus keta | reverse complement strand
ATGGTGTTTCCACGGGGTGTCTCCATATGGTGTCTCCATATGGTGTCTCCTTATGGTGTCTCCATGGTGTCTCCTTATGGTGTCTCCATATGGTGTCTCCTTATGGTGTCTCCACAGGGTGTCTCCATATGGTGTCTCCATATGGTGTCTCCTTATGGTGTCTCCATATGGTGTCCCATATGAGATGTCTCCATCTCCTTATGGTGTCTCCTGGTGTCTCTGGTGTCTCCAAGTGGGTGTCTCCATATGGTGTCTCCTTATGGTGTCTCCATATGGTGTCTCCTTATGGTGTCTCCATATGGTGTCTCCTTATGGTGTCTCCATATGGTGTCTCCTTATGGTGTCTCCACAGGGTGTCTCCATATGGTGTCTCCATATGGTGTCTCCTTATGGTGTCTCCTTATGGTGTCTCCTTATGGTGTCTCCTTATGGTGTCTCCATATGGTGTCTCCTTATGGTGTCTCTACAGGGTGTCTCCTTATGGTGTCTCCACAGGGTGTCTCCTTATGGTGTCTCTACAGGGTGTCTCCTTATGGTGTCTCCTCAGGGTGTCTCCACAGGGCATCTCCACAGGGCGTCTCCACAGCGTACCTCCACAGGGTACCATCATATTCCAACACTTTAACAATGCAGGATGAGATCAATGTTTCCAGGAAGAGAGATCTGACAAATAGATAGTGGTGAGCCCGTTAATGGAGTAATGGATAGTGGAAGAGTAGAGGCTTTTATTTGTCTGTTATGAGGCCATTAATGGAGCAATGGATAGTGGAAGAGTAGCCACAATTTCTCCAGCCAGGACATGAAACTTAGCTTTTCTATATTTTACCGATAGAGTCAGTAAGTCTCTCAGACCAAGGCTAAACCAACCATACTGTATACAATCCCCAAAAGGATATATATTTTTTTTAACAGTGATTGTTCAGATGGACACCTAAAATCTTCCCCGTTTAGTGACACCAGGACAGGGTCAGGGCAGGGTCAGGGCAGGGTCAGGGCATGAGGGTAGGGTCAGGGCAGGATCAGGGCAGGGTCAGGGCACGAGGGCAGGATCAGGATAGGGTCAGGGCATGGTCAGGGCAGGGTCAGGGCACGAGGGCAGGGTCAGGGCACGAGGACAGGGTCAGGGCACGAGGACAGGGTCAGGGCATGGTCAGGACAGGGTCAGGGCACGAGGGCAGGGTCAGGACACGAGGGCAGGGTCAGGACACGAGGGCAGGGTCAAGGCAGGGTCAGGACAGGGTAAGAACACGAGGGCAGGGTCAGGACACGAGGGCAGGGTCAGGACACGAGGGCCGGGTCAGGACAGGGTCAGGGCAGGGTCAGGGAACGAGGGCAGCGTCAGGACACGAGGGCCGGGTCAGGACAGGGTCAGGGCACTTTGTTGAAGAGATCCATGTTGGTTTTTGCCTTGCAGTACTGAGTATGTCCGTTCATTTAAGTTAATCAGTCAATTGAAATAAATACATGGGGCCCTAATCTATAGTTTCCACAACAACAACAACACAGATATCTGTTGGTCACAGACACCTAAAAGAAAAAGGTTTGGATCAGAAAACCAGTCAGTATCTGGTGTGACCTCCATTTGCCTCAATACACTTCCTTCACATAGAGTTGATCAGGCTGTTGATTGTGGCCTGTGGAATTTCGTCCTACATTTCTTCAATGGGTGTACGAAGATGCTGGATATTGTTGGGAACTGGAACACGCTGCGTACACATCGATCCAGAGCATCCCAAACATGCTCAATGGATGACATGCAGTATTCAGGCCTTGGAAGAACTGGGACATTTTCAGCTTCCAGGAATTGTGTACAGATCCTTGTGACATGGGGCCGTGCATTATCATGCTGAAACATGAGGTGATGGCGGCGGATGAATGGCACCACAATGGACCTTAGGATCTCATCACGATGTCATGGTGCATTCAAATTGCCGTCGATAAAATGCAATTGTGTTCGTTGTCCGTAGCTTATGCCTGCCCATACCATAACCCCACCATGGGGCACTCTGTCCACAACGTTGACATCAGCAAACTGCACACAGTGTCTGCTATCTGCCTGGTACAGTTGAAACCGGGATTCATCCATGAAGAGCACTCTACTCCAGCGTGCCAGTGGCCATCGAAGGTGAGCATTTGCCCACTGAAGTCGATAAAGAAGTCGAACTGTAGTCAGGTCAAGACAATGTTGAGGACGACGAGCACGCAGATGAGCTTCCCTGAGACGATTAGCACGTTAGGCCCCTTGATACCAATTGAGTAACATTTCCATGACCTGAAAAATTCCGTCTGTTCTAGAGGCTAAGGGGGTCTTACCCGGAACTAGATGGGTGTACCTAACAAACTGGCCAATGAGTGTATACACCCCTTGACTTATTCCACATTTTGTTGTGTTACAGCCTGAATTTAAAATAGAGTAAATTCAGATCATGCAGCTGGCCTACACACAATACCCCATAATATCAGTGGAATTCTGTTTTTATTAGTTTAAAAAAATATATATATTTAAAAAATTAAAAGCAGACATTTCTTGAATCAATAAGTATTCAACCCCTTTGTTATGCCAACTCTAAATACGTTCAGGAGAAAAAATATGCTTAACAAGTCACATAATAAGTTGCATGGACAATAATAGTTTAACATGATTTCTGAATGACTTCCTCATCTCTGTATCCCACACATACAATTATCTGTAAGGTCCCTCAGTCGAGCAGTGAATTTCAACCACAAAGACCAGGGAGGTTTTCCTCAGTCGAGCAGTGAATTTCAACCACAAAGACCAGGGAGGTTTTCCTCAGTCGAGCAGTGAATTTCAACCACAAAGACCAGGGAGGTTTTCCTCAGTCGAGCAGTGAATTTCAACCACAAAGACCAGGGAGGTTTTCCTCAGTCGAGCAGTGAATTTCAACCACAAAGACCAGGGAGGTTTTCCTCAGTCGAGCAGTGAATTTCAAACACAGATTCAACTACAAAAACCTGGGAGGTTTTCCAATGTCTCACAAAGAAGGGCACCTATTGGTGGATGGGTAAAAAATAAAAATAAAGCAGACATTGAATTTCCCTTTGAGCATGCTGACGTTATTAATTACACTTTGGATGGTGTATCAATACACCCAGTCACTCCAAAAATACAGGCGTCCTTCCTAACTCAGTTGCCAGAGAGGAAGGAAAACGCTCAGGGATCTTCGTAGTGACTTGGTGTATTGATGCACCATCCTAGAACTGTCTGCCTGGCCAAACTGAGAGGAGAAAGGCCTTGGTCAGGGAGGTGACCAAGAACCCGATGTTCCCTCTGACAGAGCTCCAAAGTTCCTCTGTGGAGATGAGAGATCCTTCCAGAAGGACAGCCATCTCTGCAGCACTCCACCAATCAGGCCTTTATGGTACAGTGGCCAGACGGAAGCCTCAGTAAAAGGCACATGACAGGCCGCTTGGAGTTCACTCAAGAGGATCCTGACCGGTTGCATCACCGCCTGGTATGGCAGCTGCTCGGCATCCGACCATAAGAAGCTACAGAGGGTAGTGCGTATGGCCCAGTACATCACTCAAGCTTCCTGCCATCCAGTACATCTATACCAGGCGGTGTCAGAGGAAAGCCATAAAATTGTCAGAGACTCCAGTCACTCAAGATATATACTTTTTTTCTCTACTACAGCATGGCAAGCGGTACCGGAGTGCCAAGTCTAGGACCAAAAGGTTCCTCAACAGCTTCTACCCCCAAGCCATAAGACAGCTGAGCAATTAATAAAATCGCCACTGGACAATTTACATTGACCCCCCGCCCCCCCTTTTGTACATTGCTGCTACTCGCTGTGTGTTTGTTACCAATGCATAGTTACTTCACCCCCCCTTACATGTACAGATTACCTCAACTCGCCTGTACCCCAGCACATTGACTCTGTACCGGTGTCCCCTGTATATAGCCCCCACATTGACTCTGTACCGGTGCCCCCTGTATATAGCCTCCACACTGACTCGTTACCAGTACCTCCTGTATATAGTCTCCACATTGACTCTGTCCCGGTGCCCCCTGTATATAGCCTCCACACTGACTCGGTTTCGTAACACCCTGTATATAGCCTCCACATTGACTCTGTACCGGTACCCCTTGTATATAGCCTCCACATTGACTCTGTACCGGTACCCCTGTATATAGTCTCCACTTTGACTCTGTACCGGTACCCCCTGTATATAGCCCCCACATTGACTCTGTACCGTAACACCCTGTATATAGCCTCCACATTGACTCTGTACCGTAATACCCTGTATATAGCCTCCACATTGACTCTGTACCGGCACCCCCTGTTTATAGCCTCCACATTGACTCTGTACCGTAATACCCTGTATATAGCCTCCACATTGACTCTGTACCGTAATACCCTGTATATAGCCTCCACATTGACTCTGTACTGTAATACCCTGTATATAGTCTCCACATTGACTCTGTACCGTAATACCCTGTATATAACCTCTACATTGACTCTGTACCGTAACACCCTGTATATAGCCTCCACATTGACTCTGTACCTTAATACCCTGTATATAGCCTCCACATTGACTCTGTACCGTAATACCCTTTATATAGCCTCCACATTGACTCTGTACCATAATACCCTGTATATAGCCTCCGCATTGACTCTGTACCGTAACACCCTGTATATAGCCTCCACATTGACTCTGTACCCGTAATACCCTTTATATAGCCTCCACATTGACTCTGTACCATAATACCCTGTATATAGCCTCCACATTGACTCTGTACCGTAATACCCTTTATATAACCTCCACATTGACTCTGTACCATAATACCCTTTATATAACCTCCACATTGACTCTGTACCATAATACCCTGTATATAGCCTCCACATTGACTCTGTACCATAATACCCTTTATATAACCTCCACATTGACTCTGTACCGTAATACCCTTTATATAACCTCCACATTGACTCTGTACCGTAATACCCTTTATATAGCCTCCACATTGACTCTGTACCGTAATACCCTTTATATAACCTCCACATTGACTCTGTACCATAATACCCTGTATATAGCCTCCACATTGACTCTGTACCATAATACCCTGTATATAGCCTCCACATTGACTCTGTACCATAATACCCTGTATATAGCCTCCACATTGACTCTGTACCGTAATACCCTTTATATAACCTCCACATTGACTCTGTACCATAATACCCTGTATATAGCCTCCACATTGACTCTGTACCATAATACCCTGTATATAGCCTCCACATTGACTCTGTACCGTAATACCCTTTATATAACCTCCCCATTGACTCTGTACCGTAATACCCTGTATATAGCCTCCACATTGACTCTGTACCGTAACACCCTGTATATAGCCTCCACATTGACTCTGTACCGTAATACCCTTTATATAACCTCCACATTGACTCTGTACCATAATACCCTGTATATAGCCTCCACATTGACTCTGTACCGTAATACCCTTTATATAACCTCCACATTGACTCTGTACCGTAATACCCTGTATATAGCCTCCACATTGACTCTGTACCGTAATACCCTTTATATAACCTCCACATTGACTCTGTACCGTAATACCCTGTATATAGCCTCCACATTGACTCTGTACCGTAATACCCTGTATATAGCCTCCACATTGACTCTGTACCGTAATACCCTGTATATAGTCTCCACATTGACTCTGTACCGTAATACCCTGTATATAGCCTCCACATTGACTCTGTACCGTAATACCCTGTATATAGCCTCCACATTGACTCTGTTGGATTGTAAGTCAGCATTTCACGGAAAAGTCTACACTTGTTGTATTTGGCGCATGTGACAAAAGATAAAACGAAGTCAACGAAAGCAGAGCATTTTTTTATTTGTATTTATTTATTATCAAGAATATTCTATAATATCCTATATGAACACGTATATTGGATATTCTATTCTACATTCCATATTAAGGAATTTAATTAATTATTTAATTAAAATGAAGTATTTTAGGGAATAAGGTGGCTGATGGTGCTGACATGCTCAATCGGCTCATTCAACCAATAGAAACTTTCAACAGGTTCTCCCCATTAAGCAACGAGTTAAAGGCAGATAGTACAGATAGTAATGTTAGTATAAATCCTCTCGCACGGTCCCCACAGCCTGACAACTTTCTCATGGCTTCTGGAGGGAAATGCTGTAGGAATGCTCAACCGGTTTTCATTAAGCAACGAGTCGGAGTTAAAGGCCGAGCCTTCTCTGGTCTCTCCTCCACCCGTTATGGGGTCTGAGACGTCAACGCCTCCCACCACTAGCTCTGACAAATTGAAAACTCTAGTCATTGGCGACTCCATTACCCGCAGTATTAGACTTAAAACGAATCATCCAGCGATCATACACTGTTTACCCGGGGGCAGGGCTACCGACGTTAAGGCTAATCTGAAGATGGTGCTGGCTAAAGCTAAAACTGGCGAGTGTAGAGAGTATAGAGATATTGTTATCCACGTCGGCACCAACGATGTTAGGATGAAACAGTCAGAGGTCACCAAGAGCAACATAGCTTCAGCGTGTAAATCAGCTAGAAAGATGTTTAATTGTCTCTGGCCCCCTGCCAGTTAGAGGGAGTGATGAGCTCTACGGCAGTCTCACAACTCAATCTTTGGTTGAAAATTGTTTTCTGCCCCTCCCAAAAGATAGAGTTTGTAGATAATTGACCCTCTTTCTGAGACTCACCCACAAACAGGACCAAGCCTGGCCTGCTGAGGAGTGACGGACTCCATCCTAGCTGGAGGGGTGCTCTCATCTTATCTACCAACATAGACAGGGCTCTAACTCCTCTAGCTCCACAATGAAATAGGGTGCAGGCAGCAGGCTGTTAGCCAGCCAGCCAGCCTGCCAGCTTAGTGGAGTCTGCCACTAGCACAGTCAGTGTAGTCAGCTCAGCTATCCCCATTGAGACCGTGTCTGTACCTCGATCTAGGTTGGGCAAAACTAAACATGGCGATGTTCGCTCGACCTCCTCCATTCCTGTCATTATTGAAAGAGATTGTGATACCTCACATCATAAAATAGGGCTACTTAATGTTAGATCCCTCACTTCCAAGGCAGTTATAGTCAATGAACTAATCACTGATCATAATCTTGATGTGATTGACCTGACTGAAACATGGCTTAAGCCTGATGGATTTACTGTGTTAAATGAGGCCTCACCTCCTGGTTACACTAGTGACCATATCCCCAGTGCATCCCGCAAAGGCTGAGGTGTTGCTAACATCTACGACAGCAAATTTCAATTTCCGGAAAAAATGGACTGCGTTTTTGTATTTTAAGCCTCTAGCCATGAAATCTATGCAGCCTACTCAATCACTTTTTATAGCTACTGTTTATATATATGGCCTCCTGGGCCATATACAGCGTTCCTCACTGAGTTCTCTGAATTCCTAATCGGACCTCGTATTAATGGCGATAATATTTTAAAAAACTGTGTGAATTCAAAATTCACATGGAAAAGTCCACAGACCCACTCCACAAGGCTTTTGGAGCCATCATCATGTAATTTTGTCCAACATGTCTCCGGACCTACTCACTGTCACAGTCATACTCTGGACCTAGTTTTGTCCCGTGGAATAAATGTTGTGGATCTTAATGTTTTTCCCTCATAATCCTGGCCTATCCGACCACCATTTTATTACGTTTGCAATCACAACAAATAATCTTCTCAGACCCCAACCAAGGATCATCAAAAGCTGCACTATAAATTCTCGGACAACCCAAAGATGCCTAGATGCCCTTCCAGACTCCCTCCACCTGCCCTAGGTGGAGGGAGGGGCTGAGGTAAGGGCTGATTTCAAGGTTTTACTGCTAACCCACAAAGTACTACATGGACTTTCTCCTACCTATCTCTCTGATTTGGTCCTGCCGTACGTATCTACACGTACGCTACGGTCACAAGACGCAGGCCTCCTCATTGTCCCAATGATATTTCTAAGCAAACAGCTTTCTCCGAAAGAGCTCAATTTTTATGGAATGGTCTGCCTACCCATGTGAGAGACGCAGACTCGGTCTCATCCTTTAAGGACAGCGGAGTCAATCGGAGTCAATCACCACCTTCCGGAGACACCTGAAACCCCACCTCTTTAAGGAATACCTAGGATAGGATAAGTAATCCTTCTCACCCCCCCTAAAAGATTTAGATGCACTATTGTAAAGTGGCTGTTCCACTGGATGTCAAAAGGTGAATGCACCAATTTGTAAGTCGCTCTGGATAAGAGCGTCTGCTAAATGACTTAAATGTAAATGTAAGTCTTTATTGAAGACTCATCTCTTCAGTACTGTTACACCATAGTTTGCTTTGTATGTTTCTATGTTTTGTTTGGTCAGGGTGTGATCTGAGTGGGCATTTTATGTTGAATTTTAGGTCTAGTTTGTCTGTTTCTATGTTTGGTTTGGTCAGGGTGTGATCTGAGTGGGCATTTTATGTTGTGTGTCTAGTTTGTCTGTTTCTATGTTTTGTTTGGTCA
The DNA here is from genome assembly GCF_023373465.1 of Oncorhynchus keta. Lineage (NCBI taxonomy): Eukaryota > Metazoa > Chordata > Actinopteri > Salmoniformes > Salmonidae > Oncorhynchus > Oncorhynchus keta. Next base: position 97,753,948 of record NC_068421.1, on the reverse strand, counting down.
GGGTGTGATCTGAGTGGGCATTTTATGTTGTGTGTCTAGTTTGTCTGTTTCTATGTTTTGTTTGGTCAGGGTGTGATCTGAGTGGGCATTTTATGTTGTGTGTCTAGTTTGTCTGTTTCTATGTTTTGTTTGGTCAGGGTGTGATCTGAGTGGGCATTTTATGTTGTGTGTCTAGTTTGTCTGTTTCTATGTTTTGTTTGGTCAGGGTGTGATCTGAGTGGGCATTTTATGTTGTGTGTCTAGTTTGTCTGTTTCTATGTTTTGTTTGGTCAGGGTGTGATCTGAGTGGGCATTCTATGTTGTGTGTCTAGTTTGTATGTTTCTATGTTTTGTTTGGTCAGGGTGTGATCTGAGTGGGCATTTTATGTTGAATTTTAGGTCTAGTTTGTCTGTTTCTGTGTTTGGCCTGATATGGTTCTCAATCAGAGGCAGGTGTTAGTCATTGTCTCTGATTGGGAACCATATTTAGGTCGCCTGGTTTGTCATTGTGGGTTGTGAGTGATTGTCTATGTTAGTTGCTTGTGTCAGCACAGTTCTTATTATAGCTTCACGGTCGTTTTTCGTTTATTGTTTTGCATTCAGTGTTCAGTGCATTCTTTAATTAAATTATCATCATGAACACATTGGTCCGCTTCTTAAGACGATCGTGACAAGTAGGTCCTGTGATTGAGTGTAGTCTGGCCCAGGTGAACGGAAAGGCACTGGAGCAATGAACTACCCTTGCTGTCTCTGCCTGGCCTGTTCCCTTCTCTCCGCTGGGATTCCCTGCCTACGACCCTATTCGGGGCGGCAGGGTAGCCTAGTGGTTAGAGCGTTGGACTAGTAACCGGAAGGTTGCGAGTTCAAACCCCCGAGCTGACAAGGTACAAGTCTGTCATCCTGCCCCTGAACAGGCAGTTATTCCCAGGCTGTCATTGAAAATAAGAATTTGTTCTTTAACTGGTTAAATAAAGGTTAAATAAAAAATAAAAAATATTACGGGGGCTGAGTCATTAGTGCTCTCCCATGCCATCCCTACAAGGGGTGTGTCACGTCGTGCCAGGCTGTTTTCGCTATACTCGACTTAAGTGGGTTGAGTCTCTGACGTAATCTTCCTGTCCGGGCTGGCGCCCCCTCGGGCTCGTGCAGTGGAGGAGATCTTCGTGGGCTATACTCAGCCTTTTCTCAGGGTAATACATTTGTGGGCTGTTGATATCCCTCTAGTGGTGTGGGGGCTATGCTTTGGCAAAATGGGGGAGGTTGTACCCTGCCTGGTTGGCCCTATCTGGAGGTATCGTCAGACAGGACCACAGTGTCCCCTATAATATCCACCCATAACATCCATAAGAGGTCTGGCCACCCCTCCGAGCCTGATTCCTCTCAAGGTTTCTTCCTATATTCTGGCCTTTCTAGGGAGTTTTTCCTAGCCACCGTGCTTCTACCAATGCGTTGCTTGCTGTTTGGGGTTTTAGGCTGGGTTTCTGCTGATCTAAAAAGGGCTTTATAAATACATTTGATTGATAAGTGAACCAATATATGAGAGCCTTCAGACAGCTTTAAATCTAGTTTCCCCACTAATGTATGATAAGGTCTAAATTATTATTAGGCTGGATTAAAATGTCCAGTTATTCCCCCAACCCTGATTGATTCTGTCTAAAAGGAATGCAATGAAATCAGAGCATTTTTACTAGTTTATTTTATACAATATACTGCCCATATGAACAAATGTATATACAATATACTGCCACCAGCCAGCCGTTGTTCCCCAGCCAATCACGCAGACGCGTTGTTCCCCAGCCAATCGCTTAAACACGTGTTGTTACCCAGCCAATCGCTTACACACGTGTTGTTACCCAGCCAATCGCTTAAACACGTGTTGTTCCCCAGCCAATCGCTTAAACACGTGTTGTTACCCAGCCAATCGCTTAAACACGTGTTGTTCCCCAGCCAATCGCTTAAACACGTGTTGTTACCCAGCCAATCGCTTAAACACGTGTTGTTCCCCAGCCAATCGCACACACGAAAGAGTCGACAATAGAGTTCTCTCTGGTAGCTAATTTCTACACAGCGGTGCTTTGACATCCACAGTCTGATATTGGAAATACATGTAGATTTCCTGTAATCAAGGTGATAAACTTTTTCAGGACCCTGTCTTTCAAAGATAATTCATAAAAATCCAAATAACTTCACAGATCTTCATTGTAAAGGGTTTAAACACCGTTTCCCATTCTTGTTCAATGAACCATGAACATTTACATTACATTTACATTTAAGTAATTTAGCAGACGCTCTTATCCAGAGCGACTTACAAATTGGCCTTTCTAGGGAGTTTTTCCTAGCCACCGTGCTTCTACCAATGCGTTGCTTGCTGTTTGGGGTTTTAGGCTGGATTTCTGCTGATCTAAAAAGGGCTTTATAAATACATTTGATTGATAAGTGAACCAATATATGAGAGCCTTCAGACAGCTTTAAATCTAGTTTCCCCACTAATGTATGATAAGGTCTAAATTATTAGAGGGGGCAGTATTTTCATTTTTGGATAAAAAACGTTCCCGTTTTAAACGGGATATTTTGTCACGACAAGATGCTCGACTATGCATATAATTGACAGCTTTGGATAGAAAACACTCTGACGTTTCCAAAACTGCAAAGATATTGTCTGTGAGTGCAACAGAGCTGATGTTACAGGCGAAACCCAGATAAAAATCCAATCAGGAAGTGCCACATTTTTTGAAAGCGCTTCATGCCAATGACTCATTATACAGCTGTGAATGGGCTACGAATGAGCTTACGCTTTCTACGTATTCCCCAAGGTATCTACAGCATTGTGACATCTTTTTACGCATTAAAGTTGAAGAATAGCCATAAGGGACCACATTGAGCAGGTGGTCACATGATGACTCCTGCAGAAAATCTTGCGTAAAGTACTGAGGTAGCCATTATTCCAATCGCTTCTAATGAGAAACAATTGTCCCGGTGGATATATTATCGAATAGATATGTGAAAAACACCTTGAGGATTGATTCTAAACAACGTTTGCCATGTTTTCTGTTGATATTATGGAGCTAATTTGGAAAAAAGTTTGGCGTTGTAGTGATCGCATTTTCCGGTCGATTTCTCAGCCAAACGTGAAGAACAAACGGGAGCTATTTCACCTACAAATATAATATTTTGGGAAAAAAAGGAACATTTGCTATCTAACTGGGAGTCGCCTGAGTGAAAACATCTGAAGTTCTTCAAAGGTAAATGATTTAATTTGATTGCTTCTCTTATTTTCGTGAAAATGTTGCCTGCTGCTAGCGGAGCCTAGCATAGCATTATGCCATGATAAACTTACACAAATGCTTGTCTAGCGTTGGCTGTAAAGCATATTTTGAAAATCTGAGATGACAGTGTGATTAACAAAAGGCTAAGCTGTGTCTCAATATATTTAATTTGTGATTTTCATGAATAGGAAGATTTTCTAGGAAGATTTATGTCCTCTGCGTTATGCTAATTAATTTGAGGCGATAATTGTGCTCCCGGATCCGGGTTTGAGAGTCGCAAGAAGTTTTAACGTGTGAAAGTTACATATTTAAAAAAATATATTTTTGAATTTCGCACACTGCCTTTTCAGCGGAATGTTCTGGAGGAATTCCGCTACTGCCTCTGAAAAGCACCCTGCTCATCTGCGTGAACGTGCCTTAGGCATGCTGCAAGGAGGCACGAGGACTGCAGATGTGGCCGGAGCAATAAATTGCAATGTCCGTACTGTGAGACGCCTAAGACAGCGCTACAGGGAGACAGGACGGACAACTGATTGGTCTGCCACTGCGAGGACACTTGTAACAACACCTGCACAGGATCGGTACATCCCAACATCACACCTGCGACACAGATACAGGATGGCAACAACTGCCTGAGTTACACCAGGAACGCACAATCCCTCCATCAGTGCTCAGTCTGTCTGCCATAGGCTGAGAGAGGCTGGACTGAGGGCTTGTAGGCCTATTGTAAGGCAGGTCCTCACCAGACATCACCAGCAACAACGTCAACTATAGGTACAAACCCACCGTGACGGGACCAGACAGGACTGTCAAAAAGTGCCTTTCACTGATGAGTCGCGGTTTTGTCTCACCAGGGGCGATGGTCGGATTCGCATTTATCGTCGAAGGAATGAGCGTTACACGGAGGCCTGTACTCTGGAGCGGGATCGATTTGGAGGTGGAGGGTCCGTCATGGTCTGGGGCGGTGTGTCACAGCATCATCGGACTGAGCTTGTTGTCATTGCCGGCAATCTCAACGATGTGCATTACAGGGAAGATATCCTCCTCCCATATGTGGTACCCTTCCTGCAGGCTCATCCTGACATGACCCTCCAGCATGACAATGCCACCAGCCATACTGCTCGTTCTGTGCACGATTTACTACAAGACAGGAATGTCAGTGTTCTGCCATGGCCAGCGAAGAGCCCGGATCTCAATCCCATTGCGCACGTCTGAGACCTGTTGGATCGGAGGGTGAGGGCTAGGGCCATTCCCCCCCAGAAATGTCCAGGAACTTGCAGCTGCCTTGGTGGAAGAGTGGGGTAACATCTCACAGAAAGAACTGGCAAATCTGGTGCAGTCCATGAGGAGGAGATGCACTGCAGTACTTAATGCAGCTGGTGGCCACACCAGATACTGACTGTTACTTTTGATTTCGACGCCCCCCCCCTTTGTTCAGGTACAAATTATTACATTTCTGTTAGTCACATGTCTGTGGAACTTGTTCAGTTTATGTCTCAGTTGTTGAATCTTATGTTCATACAAATATTTACACATGTTACGTTTGCTGGAAATAAAGTTTATTTGTAGATATGTAGACCACCCCTCCTCAGCCATTTATCAGGACCTGTCTGATGTAGACCACCCCTCCTCAGCCATTTATCAGGACCTGTCTACAGTAGACCACCCCTCCTCAGCCATTTATCAGGACCTGTCTACAGTAGACCACCCCTCCTCAGCCATTTATCAGGACCTGTCTACAGTAGACCACCCCTCCTCAGCCATTTATCAGGACCTGTCTGATGTAGACCACCCCTCCTCAGCCATTTATCAGGACCTGTCTACAGTAGACCACCCCTCCTCAGCCATTTATCAGGACCTGTCTACAGTAGACCACCCCTCCTCAGCCATTTATCAGGACCTGTCTGATGTAGACCACCCCTCCTCAGCCATTTATCAGGACCTGTCTACAGTAGACCACCCCTCCTCAGCCATTGATCAGGACCTGTCTGATGTAGACCACCCCTCCTCAGCCATTTATCAGGACCTGTCTGATGTAGACCACCCCTCCTCAGCCATTTATCAGGACCTGTCTGATGTAGACCACCCCTCCTCAGCCATTTATCAGGACCTGTCTGATGTAGACCACCCCTCCTCAGCCATTTATCAGGACCTGTCTACAGTAGACCACCCCTCCTCAGCCATTTATCAGGACCTGTCTGATGTAGACCACCCCTCCTCAGCCATTTATCAGGACCTGTCTACAGTAGACCACCCCTCCTCAGCCATTTATCAGGACCTGTCTACAGTAGACCACCCCTCCTCAGCCATTGATCAGGACCTGTCTACAGTAGACCACCCCTCCTCAGCAGAACTCAAGTAGTTCACCATATAAGGAAAAGCATTCCATACTTCTACACATTTCTGGATAACTTTATTGGGAAGGTGAGTTCTGCGGGAACAGTGACGGAGCATTAGGCACAGTAATGTGAGGAGAGGCTGAGGCCTGAGGCCTGTCAGTGACCCTATAGATGAGAGGCTGAGGCCTGAGGCCTGAGGCCTGTCAGTGACCCTATGGGGGAGAGGCTGAGGCCTGTCAGTAGCCCTATAGATGAGAGGCTGAGGCCTGAGGCCTGAGGCCTGTCAGTGACCCTATGGGGGAGAGGCTGAGGCCTGAGGCCTGTCAGAGACCCTATGGGGGAGAGGCTGAGGCCTGAGTCCTGTCAGTGACCCTATGGGGGAGAGGCTGAGGCCTGAGGCCTGTCAGAGACCCTATGGGGAGAGGCTGAGGCCTGAGGCCTGTCAGAGACCCTATGGAGGAGAGGCTGAGGCCTGAGGCCTGTCAGAGACCCTATGGAGGAGAGGCTGAGGCCTGTCAGTAGCCCTATAGATGAGAGGCTGAGGCATGTCAGAGACCCTATGGATGAGAGGCTGAGGCCTGTCAGTGACCCTATGGGGAGAGGCTGAGGCCTGAGGCCTGTAAGAGACCCTATGGGGGAGAGGCTGAGGCCTGAGGCCTGTCAGAGACCCTATGGGGGAGAGGCTGAGGCCTGAGGCCTGTCAGTGACCCTATGGGGGAGAGGCTGAGGCCTGAGGCCTGTCAGAGACCCTATGGGGAGAGGCTGAGGCCTGAGGCCTGTCAGAGACCCTATGGGGAGAGAGGCTGAGGCCTGAGGCCTGTCAGAGACCCTATGGGGGAGAGGCTGAGGCCTGAGGCCTGTCAGTGACCCTATGGGGGAGAGGCTGAGGCCTGAGGCCTGTCAGAGACCATATGGGGAGAGGCTCAGGCCTGAGGCCTGTCAGAGACCCTATGGGGGAGAGGCTGAGGCCTGAGGCCTGTCAGAGACCCTATGGGGAGAGGCTGAGGCCTGAGGCCTGTCAGTGACCCTATGGGGGAGAGGCTGAGGCCTGAGGCCTGTCAGAGACCCTATGGAGGAGAGGCTGAGGCCTGAGGCCTGTCAGAGACCCTATGGGGAGAGGCTGAGGCCTGAGGCCTGTCAGTGACCCTATGGGGGAGAGGCTGAGGCCTGAGGCCTGTCAGAGACCCTATGGAGGAGAGGCTGAGGCCTGAGGCCTGTCAGAGACCCTATGGGGGGAGAGGCTGAGGCCTGAGGCCTGTCAGTGACCCTATGGGGAGAGGCTGAGGCCTGAGGCCTGTCAGAGACCCTATGGGGGAGAGGCTGAGGCCTGAGGCCTGTCAGAGACCCTATGGGGGAGGCTGAGGCCTGAGGCCTGTCAGTGACCCTATGGGGGAGAGGCTGAGGCCTGAGGCCTGTCAGAGACCCTATGGAGGAGAGGCTGAGGCATGAGGCCTGTCAGTGACCCTATGGATGAGGCTGAGGCCTGTCAGTGACCCTATAGAGGAGGCTGAGGCCTGTCAGAGACCCTATAGAGGAGGCTGAGGCCTGTCAGTGACCCTATGGAGGAGAGGCTGAGGCCTGAGGCCTGTCAGTGACCCTATGGAGGAGAGGCTGAGGCCTGAGGCCTGTCAGTGACCCTATGGAGGAGAGGCTGAGGCCTGAGACCTGTCAGAGATCCTATGGATGAGGCCTGAGGCCTGTCAGTGACCCTATGGGGAGAGGCTGAGGCCTGAGGCCTGTTAGTGACCCTATGGGGGAGAGGCTGAGGCCTGAGGCCTGTCAGTGACCCTATGGGGAGAGGCTGAGGCCTGAGACCTGTCAGTGACCCTATGGATAAGAGGCTGAGGCCTGTCAGAGACCCTATAGAGGAGGCTGAGGCCTGTCAGTGACTCTATGGAGGAGAGGCTGAGGCCTGTCAGTGACCCTATGGATAAGAGGCTGAGGCCTGTCAGAGACCCTATAGAGGAGGCTGAGGCCTGTCAGTGACTCTATGGAGGAGAGGCTGAGGCCTGTCAGAGACCCTATGGATGAGGCTGAGGCCTGTCAGTGACCGTATGAAGGAGAGGCTGAGGCCTGTCAGTAGCCCTATAGATGAGAGGCTGAGGCATGTCAGAGACCCTATGGATGAGAGGCTGAGGCCTGTCAGTGAACCTATGGAGGAGAGGCTGAGGCCTGTCAGTAGCCTTATAGATGAGAGGCTGATGCCTGTCAGAGACCCTATGGAGGAGAGGCTGAGGCCTGTCAGTAGCCCTATAGATGAGAGGCTGAGGCCTGTCAGTAGCCCTATAGATGAGAGGCTGAGACCTGTCAGAGACCCTATGGATGAGAGGCTGTGTCCTGTCAGTGACCCTATGGAGGAGAGGCTGAGGCCTGTGAGAGACCCTATGGATGAGGCTGAGGCCTGTCAGTGACCCTATGGAGGAGAGACTGAGGCCTGTCAGAAGCCCTATAGATGAGAGGCTGAGACCTGTCAGTGACCCTATAGATGAGAGGTTGAGGCCTGTCAGTGACCCTATAGATGAGAGGCTGAGGCCTGTCAGTGACCCTATGGAGGAGAGGCTGAGGCCTGTCAGAGACCCTATGGATGAGGCTGAGGCCTGTCAGTGACCCTATGGAGTAGAGACTGAGGCCTGAGGCCTGTCAGTGACCCTATGGATGAGGCTGAGGCCTGTCAGTGACCCTATAGAGGAGGCTGAGGCCTGTCAGAGACCCTATAGAGGAGGCTGAGGCCTGTCAGTGACCCTATGGAGGAGAGGCTGAGGCCTGAGGCCTGTCAGTGACCCTATGGAGGAGAGGCTGAGGCCTGAGGCCTGAGGCCTGTCAGTGACCCTATGGAGGAGAGGCTGAGGCCTGAGGCCTGTCAGAGACCCTATGGATGAGGCCTGAGGCCTGTCAGTGACCCTATGGGGAGAGGCTGAGGCCTGAGGCCTGTCAGGGACCCTATGGGGAGAGGCTGAGGCCTGAGGCCTGTCAGTGACCCTATGGGGAGAGGCTGAGGCCTGAGGCCTGTCAGTGACCCTATGGGGGAGAGGCTGAGGCCTGAGGCCTGTCAGTGACCCTATGGGGGAGAGGCTGAGGCCTGAGGCCTGTCAGTGACCCTATGGATAAGAGGCTGAGGCCTGTCAGAGACCCTATAGAGGAGGCTGAGGCCTGTCAGTGACTCTATGGAGGAGAGGCTGAGGCCTGTCAGTGACCCTATGGATAAGAGGCTGAGGCCTGTCAGATACCCTATAGAGGAGGCTGAGGCCTGTCAGTGACTCTATGGAGGAGAGGCTGAGGCCTGTCAGAGACCCTATGGATGAGGCTGAGGCCTGTCAGTAGCCCTATAGATGAGAGGCTGAGACCTGTCAGAGACCCTATGGAGGAGAGGCTGAGGCCTGTGAGAGACCCTATGGATGAGGCTGAGGCCTGTCAGTGACCCTATGGAGGAGAGACTGAGGCCTGTCAGAAGCCCTATAGATGAGAGGCTGAGACCTGTCAGTGACCCTATAGATGAGAGGCTGAGGCCTGTCAGTGACCCTATGGAGGAGAGGCTGAGGCCTGTCAGAGACCCTATGGATGAGGCTGAGGCCTGTCAGTGACCCTATGGAGTAGAGACTGAGGCCTGAGCCCTGTCAGTGACCCTATGGATGAGGCTGAGGCCTGTCAGTGACCCTATAGAGGAGGCTGAGGCCTGTCAGAGACCCTATAGAGGAGGCTGAGGCCTGTCAGTGACCCTATGGAGGAGAGGCTGAGGCCTGAGGCCTGTCAGTGACCCTATGGAGGAGAGGCTGAGGCCTGAGGCCTGTCAGTGACCCTATGGAGGAGAGGCTGAAGCCTGAGGCCTGTCAGATACCCTATGGATGAGGCCTGAGGCCTGTCAGTGACCCTATGGGGAGAGGCTGAGGCCTGAGGCCTGTCAGTGACCCTATGGGGAGAGGCTGAGGCCTGTCAGTGACCCTATGGGGGAGAGGCTGAGGCCTGAGGCCTGTCAGTGACCCTATGGGGGAGAGGCTGAGGCCTGAGGCCTGTCAGTGACCCTATGGGGGAGAGGCTGAGGCCTGAGGCCTGTCAGTGACCCTATGGAGGAGAGGCTGAGGCCTGTCAGAGACCCTATGGATGAGGCTGAGGCCTGTCAGTGACCCTATGGAGTAGAGACTGAGGCCTGAGCCCTGTCAGTGACCCTATGGATGAGGCTGAGGCCTGTCAGTGACCCTATAGAGGAGGCTGAGGCCTGTCAGAGACCCTATAGAGGAGGCTGAGGCCTGTCAGTGACCCTATGGAGGAGAGGCTGAGGCCTGAGGCCTGTCAGTGACCCTATGGAGGAGAGGCTGAGGCCTGAGGCCTGTCAGTGACCCTATGGAGGAGAGGCTGAAGCCTGAGGCCTGTCAGAGACCCTATGGATGAGGCCTGAGGCCTGTCAGTGACCCTATGGGGGAGAGGCTGAGGCCTGAGGCCTGTCAGTGACCCTATGGGGGAGAGGCTGAGGCCTGAGGCCTGTCAGTGACCCTATGGGGGAGAGGCTGAGGCCTGAGGCCTGTCAGTGACCCTATGGGGGAGAGGCTGAGGCCTGAGGCCTGTCAGTGACCCTATGGATAAGAGGCTGAGGCCTGTCAGAGACCCTATAGAGGAGGCTGAGGCCTGTCAGTGACTCTATGGAGGAGAGGCTGAGGCCTGTCAGTGACCATATGGATAAGAGGCTGAGGCCTGTCAGAGACCCTATAGAGGAGGCTGAGGCCTGTCAGTGACTCTATGGAGGAGAGGCTGAGGCCTGTCAGAGACCCTATGGATGAGGCTGAGGCCTGTCAGTGACCCTATGGAGGAGAGGCTGAGGCCTGTCAGTAGCCCTATAGATGAGAGGCTGAGGCATGTCAGAGACCCTATGGATGAGAGGCTGAGGCCTGTCAGTGAACCTATGGAGGAGAGGCTGAGGCCTGTCAGTGGCCTTATAGATGAGAGGCTGATCCCTTTCAGAGACCCTATGGAGGAGAGGCTGAGGCCTGTCAGTAGCCCTATAGATGAGAGGCTGAGGCCTGTCAGTAGCCCTATAGATGAGAGGCTGAGACCTGTCAGAGACCCTATGGATGAGAGGCTGTGTCCTGTCAGTGACCCTATGGAGGAGAGGCTGAGGCCTGTGAGAGACCCTATGGATGAGGCTGAGGCCTGTCAGTGACCCTATGGAGGAGAGACTGAGGCCTGTCAGAAGCCCTATAGATGAGAGGCTGAGACCTGTCAGTGACCCTATAGATGAGAGGTTGAGGCCTGTCAGTGACCCTATAGATGAGAGGCTGAGGCCTGTCAGTGACCCTATGGAGGAGAGGCTGAGGCCTGTCAGAGACCCTATGGATGAGGCTGAGGCCTGTCAGTGACCCTATAGATGAGAGGCTGAGGCCTGTCAGTGACCCTATGGAGGAGAGGCTGAGGCCTGTCAGAGACCCTATGGATGAGGCTGAGGCCTGTCAGTGACCCTATGGAGTAGAGACTGAGGCCTGTCAGTTGCCCTATAGATGAGAGGATGAGGCCTGTCAGTGACCCTATAGATGAGAGGATGAGGCCTGTCAGTGACCCTATAGATAAGAGTCTGAGGCCTGTCAGTGACCCTATAGATGAGAGGCTGAGGCCCGCTATAGATGAAAGGCTGAGACCTGTCAGTGACCCTATAGATGAGCTGCTGAGGCCCCCTATAGATGACAGGCTGAGACATGTCAGTGACTCTATAGATGAGGCTGAGGCCTGTCAGTGACCCTATAGATGAGAGGCTGAGACCCCCTACAGATGACAGGCTGAGACATGTCAGTGACTCTATAGTTGAGAGGCTGAGACCCCCTATAGATGACAGGCTGAGACCTGTAGATGTGACCCTATAGATGAGAGGCTGAGGCCTGTCAGTGACCCTATAGATGAGAGGCTGAGGCCTGTCAGTGACCCTATAGATGAGAGGCTGAGGCCCCTATAGATGATAGGCTGAGGCCTGTCAGTGACCCTATAGATGAGATGCTGAGGCCTGTCAGTGGCCCTATAGATGAGAGGCTGAGGTCCCCTATAGATGACAGGCTGAGGCCTGTCAGTGACCCTATAGATGAGAGGCTGAGACCCCTATAGATGACAGGCTGAGGCCTGTAGATGTGACCCTATAGATGAGAGGCTGAGGCCTGTCAGTGACCCTATAGATGAGAGGCTGAGGCCTGTCAGTGACCCTATAGATGAGAGGCTGAGGCCCCCTATAGATGACAGGCTGAGGCCTGTCAGTGACCCTATAGATGAGATGCTGAGGCCTGTCAGTGGCCCTATAGATGAGAGACTGAGGCCTGTCAGTGACCCTATAGATGAAAGGCTGAGGCCCCCTGTAGATGACATTCTGAGGCCTGTCAGTGACCCTATAGATGAGAGGCTGAGGCCCCTATAGATGACAGGCTGAGGCCTGTCAGTGACCCTATAGATGAGAGGCTGAGACATGTCAGTGACTCTATAGTTGAGAGGCTGAGACCCCCTATAGATGACAGGCCTTCAGTGACCCTATTATGAGAGGCTGAGACCCCTATAGATGAGAGGCTTGCCTGTCAGTGACCCTATAGATGAGATGCTGAGGCCCCCTATAGATGACAGGCTGAGACATGTCAGTGACTCTATAGATGAGGCTGAGCCAACTATAGATAAGAGTGAGGCCTGTCAGTGACCCTATAGATGACAGGCTGAGGCCTGTCAGTGACCCTATAGATGAGATGCTGAGGCCCCACATAGATGACAGGCTGAGACATGTCAGTGACCCTATAGATTACATTTACATTTACATTTAAGTCATTTAGCAGACGCTCTTATCCAGAGCGACTTACAAATTGGTGCATTCACCTTATGACATCCAGTGGAACAGCCACTTTACAATAGTGCATCTAAATCTTTTAAGGGGGGTGAGAAGGATTACTTTATCCTATCCTAGGTATTCCTTAAAGAGGTGGGGTTTCAGGTGTCTCCGGAAGGTGGTGATTGACTCCGCTGTCCTGGCGTCGTGAGGGAGTGTGTTCCACCATTGGGGAGCCAGAGCAGCGAACAGTTTTGACTGGGCTGAGCGGGAACTGTACTTCCTCAGTGGTAGGGAGGCGAGCAGGCCAGAGGTGGATGAACGCAGTGCCCTTGTTTGGGTGTAGGGCCTGATCAGAGCCTGGAGGTACTGAGGTGCCGTTCCCCTCACAGCCCCGTGAGGCAAGCACCATGGTCTTGTAGCGGATGCAAGCTTCAACTGGAAGCCAGTGGAGAGAGCGGAGGAGCGGGGTGACGTGAGAGAACTTGGGAAGGTTGAACACCAGACGGGCTGCGGCGTTCTGGATGAGTTGTAGGGGTTTAATGGCACAGGCAGGGAGCCCAGCCAACAGCGAGTTGCAGTAATCCAGACGGGAGATGACAAGTGCCTGGATTAGGACCTGCGCCGCTTCCTGTGTGAGGCAGGGTCGTACTCTGCGGATGTTGTAGAGCACATATGTCAGAGTCAAGGCCCGCGGGCCACATCCGGCCCGCGAGAAGGTTTTTACGGCCCCTGGGATGATCTTGATTTATTATTAGAACCGGCCCGCAGACCGCAGCAAGCCGGCAGCCCGCAGATCTTTTACACGCACCAATACTACATTTCCCACAATGCAACGGTGACGCACCGAGCAGTAGGCTGCTTCATTTCAATATTTATTGGCACAGCAGTTGTCAGCATCACAGTAAAATTAACTTTCAGATACCCATCAAAAATGGCAAAACGGAAGGTGGACACTGAGAACCGGGGTTTCAAACAAGGTGGGAGTCGGAGTATTTGTTCACGGAGGTAGCTGGAAAACCTGTGTGTCTTCTGTGTGGAGAAAGTGTGGCGGTACTGAAAGAGTATAATCTGAGACGACATTATGAAACGAAACACGCGGACAAAACAAGAATATGGACATGGAACAAAGGCTACAAAAGGCAGAGGAATTAAAACGAGGCCTCAAATCTCGACAGGCTCTGTTCAAAAAGCCAAATCACAAGGCCAGGCTGCTGTCAAGGCCAGTTTTATTTTGGCAGAAGAGATCGCTAAATCAGCCCGGCCATTTACGGAGGGGATTTCATCAAAAACTGCATGATTAAAGTTTGTGACGAAGTTTGCCCAGAAAAAGGCAACTCTTTTAAATGTGAGTCTGAGCAGAAACACCATTGCCGAGAGAGTAGACCAGTTGTCCATCAATCTAAAAGAGCAGCTTGTGAAAAAGGAAAAGATTTCATTGCATATTCCTTGGCTGTGGATGAGAGCACCGACATTTCTGACATTGCCCAGTTGTCAATTTTCATCCGCGGAGTGGACTCCAGCCTAAGCGTGACAGAGGAGTTTTTGGCTTTACGTCCTATGCATGGCACAACTACGGGGCATGATTTGTATGAAGAGGTGTCAAGATGTGTAAATGAGATGGAGCTGCCTTGGGAAAAACTCGTGGGTTTGACAACCGACGGAGCACCTGCGATGTGTGGACACAGGAGCGGACTGGTGGCGAAGATACGGGAAAAGATGCAAGAGGAAAACGCGACAGGTGAGCTGACAGCTTATCATTGTATCATACACCAGGAAGCGTTGTGCGGTAAAGCCTTGAAAATGGAGCATGTAATGAGCATCATCACGCGCACAGTTAACTTTATCAGAGCCAAAGGTTTGAATCACCGCCAGTTCAAGGCATTTCTGACGGAGTTAGAAACGGAGCATGGTGATTTGCCTTATCACACAGAGGTGCGATGGCTAAGCCAGGGAAAGGTGCTTCAAAGATGTTTCGAGCTTCGTGAGGAGATTTGTCTGTTCTGGACAGCAAAGGGAAAGACACAACACAACTCCGAGACGAAATGTTTCTGTGTGAAATGGCTTTTCTGTGTGACATTACGAGTCATCTGAATGCAATGAACTTGCAGCTGCAGGGTCGGGATCGTGTCATCTCTGATATGTACAGTACAGTGAAGGCATTTAAAACCAAACTGACTCTGTGGGAGACGCAGATGCGGAAAGAAAATTTGAGCCACTTTCCCAGCTGCCAGACCATGAAAGAGAAGCTCTCTACCAGTGCGTTCCCGAGCGCACAGTTGGCTGATAAAATAGGTATGCTTGCCGCTGACTTTCGACGCCGATTTGCTGACTTTGAAGCACAAAAAAGCAGGTTGGAACTGCTCGGTAACCCATTTGCTGTTGACGTGGAAAGCTCACCACCAAACCTCCAAATGGAGTTGATTGACCTCCAATGCAATGATGCACTGAGGGCAAAATATGCGGCAGTGGGTGCTGCGGAGTTCGCCCGTTTCCTCCCGACACAATGCCCCAGCTGCGCATCCAGGCTGCTCAAACGTTGTCTATGTTTGGCAGCACATACCTGTGTGAACAACTGTTTTCTTTGATGAACTTGAACAAAACATCACACAGAAGTCGACTTACTGCTGAACACCTCCACTCAATTCTGAGGATTTCCTCAGCTCAGAGCCTTACCCCGAACATTGATGAACTTGTGGAAAAGATGGGACACCACCAAGTATCACCCTCAACCTCAAACAAGTGAACATTACTGTGCAATCACATATTTAGAGTTTTTACTCAGTTCAAGTTTAAAAGTTAAAGTTTAATATTTGTTTTCACTGCATGTTACTTCTCCTTAAACAAAGTGTTGTTTTTGATTAATAGATTTTTGCACTTTATTTTATTGTATTTCAATCCAATTATATTTTTAAAATATTTCAGTTGAGTGGATGATAGAAAATTGCTATTATTGTTTTTTTCTTTGAAGTAAATTTAGCCCACTTTTGCTAAAATAGAAAATATAGGCTACTGATGGTGCCTTGAATACCGGTTTCTTTCATTTAATGTTCATGTTATGGGGATTTTTATATAAAGGAAATTTGTCTTTTGTGTCTGTTGAAAATTAAAGATTACTGACAGAGCCATAAGAAAATATTGCTTTATTTATCTGATCATATTGGAATATATTTGTTAGGTTTTCAGTAGGTTCAATTAGGTTCACTAGACTATATGCGTCATTTAAAAATTTTTCAATGAACATTCGAACAGTCCGGCCCTCGGCTTGTAGCTAAATTTTTATTTGGCCCTCCGTCCATTTGACTTTGACACCCCTGTTGTAGAGCATGAACCTACAGGAACGGGCCACCGCCTTGATGTTAGTTGAGAACGACAGGGTGTTGTCCAGGATCATGCCAAGGTTCTTAGCGCTCTGGGAGGAGGACACAATGGAATTGTCAACCGTGATGGCGAGATCATGGAACGGGCAGTCCTTCCCCGGGAGGAAGAGCAGCTCCGTCTTGCCGAGGTTCAGCTTGAGGTGGTGATCCGTCATCCACACTGATATGTCTGCCAGACATGCAGAGACGCGATTCGCCACCTGGTCATCAGAAGGGGAAAGATGAGGCTGAGACCTGTCAGTGACCCTATAGATGAGAGGCTGAGACCTGTCAGTGACCCTATAGATGAGAGGCTGAGGCCCACTATAGATGAGAGGCTGAGGCCCCTATAGATTAGAGGCTGAGGCCTGTCATTGACCCTAAAAATGAGAGGCTGAGACCTGTCAGTGACCCTATAGATGAGAGGCTGAGACCTGTCAGTGACCCTATAGATGAGACCCCAGACCCTAAGGGGTGGCGCTGAGATGCAGTGAGGGGGTCAGACGCTAAGGGGTGGCGCTGAGACCCAGTGAGGGGGCCAGACCCTAAGGGGTGGAGCTGAGATGCAGTGAGGGGACCAGACCCTAAGGGGTGGAGCTGAGATCCAGTGAGGGCCAGACCTAAGGGGTGGAGCTGAGATCCAGTGAGGGGGCCAGACCCTAAGGGGTGGAGCTGAGATCCAGTGAGGGGCCAGACCTAAGGGGTGGAGCTGAGATCCAGTGAGGGGCCAGACCCTAAGGGGTGGAGCTGAGATCCAGTGAGGGGGCCAGACCTAAGGGGTGGAGCTGAGATCCAGTGAGGGGGCCAGACCCTAAGGGGTGGAGCTGAGATCCAGTGAGGGGGCCAGACCTAAAGGGTGGAGCTGAGATCCAGTGAGGGGCCAGACCCTAAGGGGTGGAGCTGAGATCCAGTGAGGGGGCCAGACCCTAAGGGGTGGAGCTGAGATCCAGTGAGGGGGCCAGACCCTAAGGGGTGGAGCTGAGATCCAGTGAGGGGGCCAGACCCTAAGGGGTGGAGCTGAGATCCAGTGAGGGGGCCAGACCCTAAGGGGTGGAGCTGAGATCCAGTGAGGGGGTCAGACCCTAAAGGGTGGAGCTGAGATCCAGTGAGGGGCCAGACCCTAAGGGGTGGAGCTGAGATCCAGTGAGGGGCCAGACCCTAAGGGGTGGAGCTGAGATCCAGTGAGGGGCCAGACCATAAGGGGTGGAGCTGAGATCCAGTGAGGGGGCCAGACCTAAGGGGTGGAGCTGAGATCCAGTGAGGGGGCCAGACCCTAAGGGGTGGAGCTGAGATCCAGTGAGGGGGCCAGACCCTAAGGGGTGGAGCTGAGATCCAGTGAGGGGGTCAGACCCTAAGGGGTGGAGCTGAGATCCAGTGAGGGGGCCAGACCCTAAGGGGTGGAGCTGAGATCCAGTGAGGGGGCCAGACCCTAAGGGGTGGAGCTGAGATCCAGTGAGGGGCCAGACCCTAAGGGGTGGAGCTGAGATCCAGTGAGGGGGCCAGACCCTAAGGGGTGGAGCTGAGATCCAGTGAGGGGGCCAGACCCTAAGGGGTTGAGCTGAGATCCAGTGAGGGGTCAGACCCTAAGGGGTGGAGCTGAGATCCAGTGAGGGGGCCAGACCCTAAGGGGTGGAGCTGAGAGAGAGAGAGAGAGAGAGAGAGAGAGAGAGAGAGAGAGAGAGAGAGAGAGAGAGAGAGAGAGAGAGAGAGAGCACTTAACATAGCTAAGTGCCAAGTCTAGGTCCAAGAGGCTATCTTAATGAGAGAGAGAGAGAGAGAGAGAGAGAGAGAGAGAGAGAGAGAGAGAGAGAGAGAGAGAGAGAGAGAGAGAGAGAGAGCACTTAACATAGCTAAGTGCCAAGTCTAGGTCCAAGAGGCTATCTTTAATGAGAGAGAGAGAGAGAGAGAGAGAGAGAGAGCACTTAACATAGCTAAGTGCCAAGTCTAGGTCCAAGAGGCTATCTTAATGAGAGAGAGAGAGAGAGAGAGAGAGAGAGAGCACTTAACATAGCTAAGTGCCAAGTCTAGGTCCAAGAGGCTATCTTTAATGAGAGAGAGAGAGAGAGAGAGAGAGAGCACTTAACATAGCTAAGTGCCAAGTCTAGGTCCAAGAGGCTATCTTAATGAGAGAGAGAGAGAGAGAGAGAGAGAGAGCACTTAACATAGCTAAGTGCCAAGTCTAGGTCCAAGAGGCTATCTTAATGAGAGAGAGATAGAGAGAGAGAGAGAGAGAGAGAGAGAGAGAGAGAGAGAGAGAGAGAGAGAGAGAGAGCACTTAACATAGCTAAGTGCCAAGTCTAGGTCCAAGAGGCTATCTTAATAAGAGAGAGAGAGAGAGAGAGCACTTAACATAGCTAAATGCCAAGTCTAGGTCCAAGAGGCTGTCTTAATGAGAGAGAGAGAGAGAGAGAGAGAGAGAGAGAGAGAGAGAGAGAGAGAGAGAGAGAGAGAGAGCACTTAACATAGCTAAATGCCACGTATAGGTCCAAGAGGATTCTAAACAGGTTCTACCCCCCAAGCAATGAGACTCCTGAACATCTGATCAAATGGCTAAACAGACTATTTGCATTGCCCCTCCCCCATCCTCCTCTTCCTCGCTGCTGCTACTTTCTGTTTTTATCTACGCATAGTCAAATCAAATCAAATCAAATCACATTTATTTATATAGCAGCAGCAGCATGGACAGGTGGGTTGTCTGGGTTGGCGCCCCCCTTGGGTTGTACCGTGGCGGAGATCTTTGTGGGCTATACTCGGCCTTGTCTCAGGATGGTAAGTTGGTGGTTGAAGATATCCCTCTAGTGGTGTGGGGCTGTGCTTTGGCAAAGTGGGTGGGGTTATATCCTTCCTGTTTGGCCCTGTCCGGGGGTGTCCTCGGATGGGGCCACAGTGTCTCCTGACCCCTCCTGTCTCAGCCTCCAGTATTTATGCTGCAGTAGTTTATGTGTCGGGGGCTAGGGTCAGTTTGTTATATCTGGAGTACTTCTCCTGTCCTATTCGGTGTCCTGTGTGAATCTAAGTGTGCGTTCTCTAATTCTCTCCTTCTTTATTTCTCTCTCTCGGAGGACCTGAGCCCTAGGACCGTGCCCCAGGACTACCTGACATGATGGCTCCTTGCTGTCCCCAGTCCACCTGACTGTGCTGCTGCTCCAGTTTCAACTGTTCTGCCTTATTTATTCGACCATGCTGGTCATTTATGAACATTTGAACATCTTGGTCATGTTCTGTTATAATCTCCACCCGGCACAGCCAGAAGAGGACTGGCCACCCCACATAGACCGGTTCCTCTCTAGGTTTCTTCCTAGGTTTTGGCCTTTCTAGGGAGTTTTTCCTAGCCACCGTGCTTTTACACCTGCATTGTTTGCTGTTTGGGGTTTTAGGCTGGGTTTCTGTACAGCACTTTGAGATATCAGCTGATGTACGAAGGGCTATATAAATAAATTTGATTTGATTTGATTTGATTTGGATTTGATTTGATTTGATTTGATTTTATTTGATTTGTGGACTGGGACACTTTAATAACTCTACTTAAATGTACATATTACCTCAATTACCTCGACACCGGTGCCCCGGACATTGACTCTGTACCGGTACCCCTGTATATAGCCTCCACATTGACTCTGTACCGGTACCCCCTGTATATAGTCTCCACATTGACTCTGTACCGGTACCCCCTGTATATAGCCTCCACATTGACTCTGTACCAGTACCCCCTGTATATAGCCTCCACATTGACTCTGTACCAGTACCCCCTGTATATAGCCTCCACATTGACTCTGTACCGTAACAACCTGTATATAGCCTCCACATTGACTCTGTACCGTAACAACCTGTATATAGCCTCCACATTGACTCTGTACCGGTACCCCCTGTATATAGCCTCCACATTGACTCTGTACCGTAATACCCTGTATATAGCCTCCACATTGACTCTGTACCGTAATACCCTGTATATAGCCTCCACATTGACTCTGTACTGGTACCCCTGTATATAGCCTCCACATTGACTCTGTACCGTAATACCCTGTATATAGCCTCCACATTGACTCTGTACCGTAATACCCTGTATATAGCCTCCACATTGACTCTGTACCGGTACCCCCTGTATATAGCCTCCACATTGACTCTGTACCGGTACCCCCTGTATATAGCCTCCACACTGACTCTGTACCGTAACACCCTGTATATAGCCTCCACATTGACTCTGTACCGTAATACCCTGTATATAGCCTCCACATTGACTCTGTACCGGTACCCCCTGTATATAGCCTCCACATTGACTCTGTACCGTAATACCCTGTATATAGCCTCCACATTGACTCTGTACCGTAACACCCTGTATATAGCCTCCACTTTGACTCTGTACCGTAACACCCTGTATATAGCCTCCACATTGACTCTGTACCGGTACCCCCTGTATATAGCCTCCACATTGACTCTGTACCGTAACACCCTGTATATAGCCTCCACATTGACTCTGTACCGTAATACCCTGTATATAGCCTCCACATTGACTCTGTACCGTAACACCCTGTATATAGCCTCCACATTGACTCTGTACTGGTACCCCTGTATATAGCATCCACATTGACTCTGTACTGGTACCCCCTGTATATAGCCTCCACATTGACTCTGTACCGGTACCCCTGTATATAGCCTCCACATTGACTCTGTACCGTAATACCCTGTATATAGCCTCCACATTGACTCTGTACCGTAACACCCTGTATATAGCCTCCACATTGACTCTGTACCGTAATACCCTGTATATAGCCTCCACATTGACTCTGTACCGTAATACCCTGTATATAGCCTCCACATTGACTCTGTACTGGTACCCCCTGTATATAGCCTCCACATTGACTCTGTACCGTAATACCCTGTATATAGCCTCCACATTGACTCTGTACCGTAATACCCTGTATATAGCCTCCACATTGACTCTGTACCGGTACCCCCTGTATATAGCCTCCACATTGACTCTGTACCGGTACCCCTGTATATAGCCTCCACATTGACTCTGTACCGGTACACCCTGTATATAGCCTCCACATTGACTCTGTACCGTAATACCCTGTATATAGCCTCCACATTGACTCTGTACTGGTACCCCCTGTATATAGCCTCCACATTGACTCTGTACCAGTACACCCTGTATATAGCCTCCACATTGACTCTGTACCGTAACACCCTGTATATAGCCTCCACATTGACTCTGTACCGTAATACCCTGTATATAGACTCCACATTGACTCTGTACTGGTACCCCCCCCCCCCTGTATATAGCCTCCACATTGACTCTGTACCGTAACACCCTGTATATAGTCTCCACATTGACTCTGTACCGTAATACCCTGTATATAGCCTCCACATTGACTCTGTACCGTAATACCCTGTATATAGCCTCCACATTGACTCTGTACTGGTACCCCTGTATATAGCCTCCACATTGACTCTGTACTGGTACCCCTGTATATAGCCTCCACATTGACTCTGTACCGGTACCCCCTGTATATAGCCTCCACATTGACTCTGTACTGGTACCCCTGTATATAGCCTCCACATTGACTCTGTACCGTAACACCCTGTATATAGCCTCCACATTGACTCTGTACCGGTACCCCTTGTATATAGCCTCCACATTGATTCTGTACTGGTACCCCATATATATAGCCTCCACATTGACTCTGTACCGGTACCCCCTGTATATAGTCTCCACATTGACTCTGTACTGGTACCCCCTGTATATAGCCTCCACATTGACTCTGTACCATAACACCCTGTATATAGCCTCCACATTGACTCTGTACCATGATACCCTGTATATAGCCTCCACATTGACTCTGTACCGTAACACCCTGTATATAGCCTCCACATTGATTCTGTACTGGTACCCCTGTATATAGCCTCCACATTGACTCTGTACTGGTACCCCTGTATATAGCCTCCACATTGACTCTGTACCGGTACCCCCTGTATATAGCCTCCACATTGACTCTGTACTGGTACCCCCTGTATATAGCCTCCACATTGACTCTGTACCGTAACACCCTGTATATAGCCTCCACATTGACTCTGTACCGGTACCCCCTGTATATAGCCTCCACATTGACTCTGTACTGGTACCCCCTGTATATAGCCTCCACATTGACCCTGTACCGGTACCCCCTGTATATAGCCTCCACATTGACTCTGTACCGGTACCCCTGTATATAGCCTCCACATTGACTCTGTACCCTAACACCCTGTATATAGCCTCCACATTGACTCTGTACCGGTACCCCTGTATATAGCCTCCACATTGACTCTGTACCGTAACACCCTGTATATAGCCTCCACATTGACTCTGTACTGGTACCCCTGTATATAGCCTCCACATTGACTCTGTACCGTAACACCCTGTATATAGCCTCCACATTGATTCTGTACTGGTACCCCTGTATATAGCCTCCACATTGACTCTGTACTGGTACCCCTGTATATAGCCTCCACATTGACTCTGTACCGTAACACCCTGTATATAGCCTCCACATTGACTCTGTACTGGTACCCCTGTATATAGCCTCCACATTGACTCTGTACTGGTACCCCTGTATATTGCCCTGATACTGTTATTTACTGCTGCTCTTTAATTATTTGTATTTTCTTAAAATTGCATTGTAGGATGCCGGCTTGTAAGTGAGCATTTCACTGTAAGGTTGTATTCAGCGCATGTGACAAATACAATTTGATTTGACTCCTGATTAACATTAAAATACATTATTGCACAACCATCTCTGATAGCTATCTCCTTGTAATCGCCCAGATTACCAGACACAGCTATCAAGCTAACAATAAAGAAGAGAGCGAGCGAGGGAGAGAGGGAGGGGGTTGGGGGATAGATCAAATAAAGGAAAGGGGTGGGAGGGTGGGTTAAAATGAGGGAGGGAGGGAGGGAGGGAGGGGTGAGGAATAGATAAAATAAAGGAGAGAGGGGGCAGGATGTGTATTAATACTTTCATCTCCATGACAACAGCCTTCCAATCTTCTCAGCATTAACACCCACAAGAAGAGAGGGAGAGATATACACAGTTACAGATAGAGATATACACAGTTACAGATAGAGATATACACAGTTACAGATAGAGGGAGAGATATACACAGTTACAGATAGAGGGAGAGATATACACAGTTACAGATAGAGATATACACAGTTACAGATAGAGGGAGAGATATACACAGTTACAGATAGAGATATACACAGTTACAGATAGAGATATACACAGTTACAGATAGAGGGAGAGATATACACTGTTACAGATAGAGGGAGAGATATACACAGTTACAGATAGAGATATACACAGTTACAGATAGAGATATACACTGTTACAGATAGAGGGAGAGATATACACAGTTACAGATAGAGATATACACTGTTACAGGTAGAGGGAGAGATATACACAGTTACAGATAGAGATATACACTGTTACAGATAGAGGGAGAGATATACACAGTTACAGATAGAGATATACACTGTTACAGATAGAGGGAGAGATATACACAGTTACAGATAGAGATATACACAGTTACAGATAGAGATATACACAGTTACAGATAGAGATATACACAGTTACAGATAGAGGGAGAGATATACACAGTTACAGATAGAGGGAGAGATATACACAGTTACAGATAGAGATATACACAGTTACAGATAGAGGGAGAGATATACACAGTTACAGATAGAGATATACACAGTTACAGATAGAGATATACACAGTTACAGATAGAGGGAGAGATATACACAGTTACAGATAGAGATATACACAGTTACAGATAGAGGGAGAGATATACACAGTTACAGATAGAGATATACACAGTTACAGATAGAGGAGAGATATACACAGTTACAGATAGAGATATACACAGTTACAGATAGAGATATACACAGTTACAGATAGAGATATACACAGTTACAGATAGAGGGAGAGATATACACAGTTACAGATAGAGATATACACAGTTACAGATAGAGGGAGATATATACACTGTTACAGATAGAGGGAGAGATATACACAGTTACAGATAGAGATATACACAGTTACAGATAGAGATATACACAGTTACAGATACTGCGATACTGCGACTTGTATGCTATAGTCGGCTGGCCCTCACTACATATTCGTCGCCAGACCCACTGGCTCCAGGTCATCTACAAGTCCATGCTAGGTAAAGCTCCGCCTTATCTCAGTTCACTGGTCACGATGGCAACACCCATCCGTAGCACGCGCTCCAGCAGGTGTATCTCACTGATCATCCCTAAAGCCAACACCTCATTTGGCCGCCTTTCGTTCCAGTACTCTGCTGCCTGTGACTGGAACGAATTGCAAAAATCGCTGAAGTTGGAGACTTTTATCTCCCTCTCCAACTTCAAACATCAGCTATCCGAGCAGCTAACCGATCGCTGCAGCTGTACATAGTCTATAGGTAAATAGCTCACCCTTTTCACCTACCTCATTCCCATACTGTTTTTATACTGTTTTTATTTATTTACTTTTCTGCTCTTTTGCACACCAATATCTCTACCTGTACATGCCCATCTGATCATTTATCACTCCAGTGTTAATCTGCAAAATTGTATTATTCGCCTACCTCCTCATGCCTTTTGCACACATTGTATATAGACTGCCCATTTTTTTCTACTGTGTTATTGACTTGCTAATTGTTTACTCCATGTGTAACTCTGTGTTGTCTGTTCACACTGCTATGCTTTATCTTGGCCAGGTCGCAGTTGCAAATGAGAACTTGTTCTCAACTAGCCTACCTGGTTAAATAAAGGTGAAATAAAAAAATAAATAAAAAAACAGATAGAGGGAGAGATATACACAGTTACAGATAGAGATATACACAGTTACAGATAGAGATATACACTGTTACAGATAGAGATATACACAGTTACAGATAGAGATATACACAGTTACAGATAGAGATATACACTGTTACAGATAGAGGGAGAGATATACACAGTTACAGATAGAGATATACACAGTTACAGATAGAGGGAGAGATATACACAGTTACAGATAGAGGGAGAGATATACACAGTTACAGATAGAGATATACACAGTTACAGATAGAGATATACACAGTTACAGATAGAGGGAGAGATATACACAGTTACAGATAGAGGGAGAGATATACACAGTTACAGATAGAGATATACACAGTTACAGATAGAGATATACACAGTTACAGATAGAGATATACACAGTTACAGATAGAGATATACACAGTTACAGATAGAGGGAGAGATATACACAGTTACAGATAGAGGGAGAGATATACACAGTTACAGATAGAGATATACACAGTTACAGATAGAGATATACACAGTTACAGATAGAGGGAGAGATATACACAGTTACAGATAGAGGGAGAGATATACACAGTTACAGATAGAGATATACACAGTTACAGATAGAGATATACACTGTTACAGATAGAGGGAGAGATATACACAGTTACAGATAGAGATATACACAGTTACAGATAGAGATATACACAGTTACAGATAGAGGGAGAGATATACACAGTTACAGATAGAGATATACACAGTTACAGATAGAGATATACACAGTTACAGATAGAGATATACACAGTTACAGATAGAGGGAGAGATATACACAGTTACAGATAGAGATATACACAGTTACAGATAGAGGGAGAGATATACACAGTTACAGATAGAGATATACACAGTTACAGATAGAGATATACACAGTTACAGATAGAGATATACACAGTTACAGATAGAGGGAGAGATATACACAGTTACAGATAGAGATATACACAGTTACAGATAGAGGGAGAGATATACACAGTTACAGATAGAGATATACACAGTTACAGATAGAGGGAGAGATATACACAGTTACAGATAGAGGGAGAGATATACACAGTTACAGATAGAGATATACACAGTTACAGATAGAGATATACACAGTTACAGATAGAGGGAGAGATACACAGTTACAGATAGAGGGAGAGATATACACAGTTACAGATAGAGATATACACAGTTACAGATAGAGATATACACAGTTACAGATAGAGGGAGAGATATACACAGTTACAGATAGAGATATACACAGTTACAGATAGAGATATACACAGTTACAGATAGAGGGAGAGATATACACAGTTACAGATAGAGGGAGAGATATACACAGTTACAGATAGAGATATACACAGTTACAGATAGAGATATACACAGTTACAGATAGAGGGAGAGATATACACAGTTACAGATAGAGGGAGAGATATACACAGTTACAGATAGAGATATACACAGTTACAGATAGAGATATACACTGTTACAGATAGAGGGAGAGATATACACAGTTACAGATAGAGATATACACAGTTACAGATAGAGATATACACAGTTACAGATAGAGGGAGAGATATACACAGTTACAGATAGAGGGAGAGATATACACAGTTACAGATAGAGATATACACAGTTACAGATAGAGGGAGAGATATACACAGTTACAGATAGAGATATACACAGTTACAGATAGAGATATACACAGTTACAGATAGAGATATACACAGTTACAGATAGAGGGAGAGATATACACAGTTACAGATAGAGATATACACAGTTACAGATAGAGGGAGAGATATACACAGTTACAGATAGAGATATACACAGTTACAGATAGAGGGAGAGATATACACAGTTACAGATAGAGATATACACAGTTACAGATAGAGATATACACAGTTACAGATAGAGGGAGAGATATACACAGTTACAGATAGAGATATACACTGTTACAGATAGAGATATACACAGTTACAGATAGAGATATACACAGTTACAGATAGAGGGAGAGATATACACAGTTACAGATAGAGGGAGAGATATACACAGTTACAGATAGAGATATACACAGTTACAGATAGAGATATACACAGTTACAGATAGAGGGAGAGATATACACAGTTACAGATAGAGATATACACAGTTACAGATAGAGATATACACAGTTACAGATAGAGATATACACAGTTACAGATAGAGATATACACAGTTACAGATAGAGATATACACAGTTACAGATAGAGATATACACAGTTACAGATAGAGGGAGAGATATACACAGTTACAGATAGAGATATACACAGTTACAGATAGAGATATACACAGTTACAGATAGAGATATACACAGTTACAGATAGAGATATACACAGTTACAGATAGAGATATACACAGTTACAGATAGAGATATACACAGTTACAGATAGAGATATACACAGTTACAGATAGAGGGAGAGATATACACAGTTACAGATAGAGATATACACAGTTACAGATAGAGATATACACAGTTACAGATAGAGATATACACAGTTACAGATAGAGCTTTACACAGTTACAGATAGAGATATACACAGTTACAGATAGAGATATACACAGTTACAGATAGAGATATACACTGTTACAGATAGAGATATACACAGTTACAGATAGAGATATACACAGTTACAGATAGAGATATACACAGTTACAGATAGAGGGAGAGATATACACAGTTACAGATAGAGGGAGAGATATACACAGTTACAGATAGAGATATACACAGTTACAGATAGAGATATACACAGTTACAGATAGAGATATACACAGTTACAGATAGAGATATACACTGTTACAGATAGAGGGAGAGATATACACAGTTACAGATAGAGATATACACAGTTACAGATAGAGGGAGAGATATACACAGTTACAGATAGAGATATACACAGTTACAGATAGAGATATACACAGTTACAGATAGAGATATACACAGTTACAGATAGAGATATACACTGTTACAGATAGAGATATACACAGTTACAGATAGAGATATACACAGTTACAGATAGAGGGAGAGATATACACAGTTACAGATAGAGATATACACAGTTACAGATAGAGATATACACAGTTACAGATAGAGATATACACAGTTACAGATAGAGATATACACAGTTACAGATAGAGGGAGAGATATACACAGTTACAGATAGAGATATACACAGTTACAGATAGAGATATACACAGTTACAGATAGAGATATACACAGTTACAGATAGAGATATACACAGTTACAGATAGAGATATACACAGTTACAGATAGAGATATACACAGTTACAGATAGAGGGAGAGATATACACAGTTACAGATAGAGATATACACAGTTACAGATAGAGATATACACAGTTACAGATAGAGATATACACAGTTACAGATAGAGATATACACAGTTACAGATAGAGATATACACTGTTACAGATAGAGGGAGAGATATACACAGTTACAGATAGAGATATACACAGTTACAGATAGAGATATACACTGTTACAGATAGAGATATACACAGTTACAGATAGAGATATACACAGTTACAGATAGAGATATACACAGTTACAGATAGAGATATACACAGTTACAGATAGAGATATACACAGTTACAGATAGAGATATACACAGTTACAGATAGAGATATACACTGTTACAGATAGAGGGAGAGATATACACAGTTACACATAGAGATATACACAGTTACAGATAGAGATATACACTGTTACAGATAGAGATATACACAGTTACAGATAGAGATATACACAGTTACAGATAGAGATACACACAGTTACAGATAGAGATATACACAGTTACAGATAGAGATATACACAGTTACAGATAGAGATATACACAGTTACAGATAGAGATATACACTGTTACAGATAGAGATATACACAGTTACAGATAGAGATATACACTGTTACAGATAGAGATATACACAGTTACAGATAGAGATATACACAGTTACAGATAGAGGGAGAGATATACACAGATACAGAGAGAGATATACACAGTTACAGATAGAGATATACACAGTTACAGATAGAGATATACACAGTTACAGATAGAGATATACACTGTTACAGATAGAGATATACACAGTTACAGATAGAGGGAGAGATATACACAGTTACAGATAGAGATATACACAGTTACAGATAGAGGGAGAGATATACACAGTTACAGATAGAGATATACACAGTTACAGATAGAGATATACACTGTTACAGATAGAGATATACACAGTTACAGATAGAGATATACACTGTTACAGATAGAGATATACACAGTTACAGATAGAGATATACACAGTTACAGATAGAGATATACACAGTTACAGATAGAGGGAGAGATATACACAGTTACAGATAGAGGGAGAGATATACACAGTTACACATAGAGATATACACAGTTACAGATAGAGATATACACTGTTACAGATAGAGATATACACAGTTACAGATAGAGCTTTGCACAGTTACAGATAGAGATATACACTGTTACAGATAGAGATATACACAGTTACAGATAGAGATATACACTGTTACAGATAGAGATATACACAGTTACAGATAGAGATATACACAGTTACAGATAGAGATATACACAGTTACAGATAGAGGGAGAGATATACACAGTTACAGATAGAGGGAGAGATATACACAGTTACAGATAGAGATATACACAGTTACAGATAGAGATATACACAGTTACAGATAGAGATATACACAGTTACAGATAGAGATATACACAGTTACAGATAGAGGGAGAGATATACACAGTTACAGATAGAGATATACACAGTTACAGATAGAGGGAGAGATATACACAGATACAGAGAGAGATATACACAGTTACAGATAGAGATATACACAGTTACAGATAGAGATATACACAGTTACAGATAGAGATATACACAGTTACAGATAGAGATATACACAGTTACAGATAGAGATATACACAGTTACAGATAGAGGGAGAGATATACACAGTTACAGATAGAGATATACACAGTTACAGATAGAGATATACACAGTTACAGATAGAGATATACACAGTTACAGATAGAGATATACACAGTTACAGATAGAGGGAGAGATATACACAGTTACAGATAGAGATATACACAGTTACAGATAGAGATATACACAGTTACAGATAGAGATATACACAGTTACAGATAGAGATATACACAGTTACAGATAGAGGGAGAGATATACACAGTTACAGATAGAGATATACACAGTTACAGATAGAGGGAGAGATATACACAGTTACAGATAGAGATATACACAGTTACAGATAGAGATATACACAGTTACAGATAGAGATATACACAGTTACAGATAGAGATATACACAGTTACAGATAGAGATATACACAGTTACAGATAGAGGGAGAGATATACACAGTTACAGATAGAGATATACACAGTTACAGATAGAGATATACACAGTTACAGATAGAGATATACACAGTTACAGATAGAGATATACACAGTTACAGATAGAGATATACACAGTTACAGATAGAGATATACACAGTTACAGATAGAGATATACACAGTTACAGATAGAGATATACACAGTTACAGATAGAGATATACACTGTTACAGATAGAGGGAGAGATATACACAGTTACAGATATAGAGATATACACAGTTACAGATAGAGATAAACACTGTTACAGATAGAGATATACACAGTTACAGATAGAGATATACACAGTTACAGATAGAGATACACACAGTTACAGATAGAGATATACACAGTTACAGATAGAGATATACACAGTTACAGATAGAGATATACACAGTTACAGATAGAGATATACACTGTTACAGATAGAGATATACACAGTTACAGATAGAGATATACACTGTTACAGATAGAGATATACACAGTTACAGATAGAGATATACACAGTTACAGATAGAGATATACACAGTTACAGATAGAGATATACACAGTTACAGATAGAGATATACACAGTTACAGATAGAGATATACACAGTTACAGATAGAGATATACACTGTTACAGATAGAGATATACACAGTTACAGATAGAGATATACACAGTTACAGATAGAGATATACACAGTTACAGATAGAGGGAGAGATATACACAGTTACAGATAGAGATATACACAGTTACAGATAGAGGGAGATATACACAGTTACAGATAGAGATATACACAGTTACAGATAGAGATATACACAGTTACAGATAGAGATATACACAGTTACAGATAGAGATATACACAGTTACAGATAGAGATATACACAGTTACAGATAGAGATATACACTGTTACAGATAGAGATATACACAGTTACAGATAGAGATATACACAGTTACAGATAGAGATATACACAGTTACAGATAGAGAGAGAGATATACACAGTTACAGATAGAGATATACACAGTTACAGATAGAGGGAGAGATATACACAGTTACAGATAGAGATATACACAGTTACAGATAGAGATATACACAGTTACAGATAGAGATATACACTGTTACAGATAGAGATATACACAGTTACAGATAGAGATATACACAGTTACAGATAGAGGGAGACCAGAAGTCATTTTTTGGGCATCTGAGCTGAAAGTGGTAGCAGATGCTGATACATGGACACTAGAATTGAACATTATGAAACAAAACGATTTATTGTTGAAGTAGGACTCCTTGCACTACATTCTGATCGAAGACCATCAAAGGT
This sequence comes from Oncorhynchus keta, assembly GCF_023373465.1. Lineage (NCBI taxonomy): Eukaryota > Metazoa > Chordata > Actinopteri > Salmoniformes > Salmonidae > Oncorhynchus > Oncorhynchus keta. The sequence goes on along the minus strand of NC_068421.1, from coordinate 97,722,608 downwards.
AAGGGAATATTTATGTTGGAATTTTGTATTTCTGTTGACTCCAACATAACGGAGAAATATTGTTACGTCTGAGCGCCGTCTCAGATTATTGCAATGTTAGTTTTTTTCCGTAACGTAGAAAAAAAATGTGACACAGCGGTTGAATTAAGAACCAGTGTATCTTTTGAATTATATGTAGAACATGTATCTTTAGTCAAAGTTTATGATGAGTATTTCTGTTATCTGGCCTAGCTTTCTATAACTCCTATGGATATTTTGGAGGATTTTCTGAACAAGGCGTCAATGTAAACCGAGATTTATGGATATAAATATGGATATTATCGAACAAAACATAAATGTACTGTATAACATGTCATATGACTGTCATCTGATGAAGATTTTCAAGAGGTTAGTGATTGATTTTTTAAAAATCCTGCTTTTGTCATTTTATCTTTTGTTGGACAATGTTTTTTATTTTCTTTGGTGGTGGTCTAACATAAATATACGTTGTGTTTTCACCGTAAAACATTTTAAACATCTGACACGCTGGGTCGATGAACAAGGTGTTTATCTTTCATTTGAGGTATTGGACTTGTGTGGAGGTTAAATATTTCAAAAAAAAAATTTGCATTCCCTGCACCACCGTTTCAGCTGAAGGGTGGGGTGTGGAGTTCCTGTAGGGGAACCCATAGCCTCAAGAAGTTTTCACATATGAGGTAATAATCCACAGAGTGTTGTTCTATCTGTTCCAATACCCAGAGTGCCATGCAGCTACACTTTCCTCCTTACCAGCGCCACAACATGGTGGGTTTCCATGGCAACCACTTTCACCACGAGGAGCCAACATGGTTGGACACAAAGTCATCGGCTGCTATCTGCTTGGCACTCATGTCGCGGATAGGATTGTGTCTGTTGTGTTCGAGTCTAAATGGCCCTACAGAACCATTAGTCTAAAAAGGAATTAAGACCATTAAATATATTCCCATATCAACACCCAAACACTTCAAACAACAACACATTTCAGAAGTAACAATAACAGAACCATTCCTCTTCCAAACCCAGCGACCAGAGCACTTCTAAAAAATCACAAACTAAACGGAAATTATAGGATGGATGCGGTTTACATTGGCCTGCTCATCTCCTCCTGCCCTGTGAGAAGTGATAAACAAGAGACAAAGACAGAGACACTTAGAGAACTAGAGAGAGACAGAGACAGGCAGAGAGAACGAGAGAGAACAAGAGAGAACGAGAGAGAGAGAGAGAGAGAGACAGAGAGAGAGAGAGAGAGAGAGAGAGAGAGAGAGAGAGAGAGAACGAGAGAGAACGAGAGAGACAGAGACAGAGAGAACGAGAGAGAGAGAGAGAGAGAGAGAGAGAGACAGAGACAGAGAGAACGAGAGAGAGAGAGAGAGAGAGAGACAGAGACAGAGACAGAGAGACAGAGACAGAGAGAGAACGAGAGAGACAGAGACAGAGACAGAGAGAACGAGAGAGAGAGAGAGAGAGAGAGAGACAGAGAGAGAGAGAGAGAGAGAGAGAGAGAGAGAGAGAGAGAGAGAGAGAGAGAGAGAGACAGAGACAGAGACAGAGAGAACGAGAGAGAGAGAGAGAGAGAGAGAGAGAGAGAGAGAGAGAGAGAGAGAGAGAGAGAGAGAGAGAGAGAGAGAGAGAGAGAGAGAGAGAGAGAGAGAGAGAGAGAGAGAACACGAGATAGAGATGGAGAACGTGAAAGAGAGAGAGTTCGAGTTTTAAATCATCTTTATTGGGTCTGGGGACCCACAACACAATAAACACTCATACAAGTCCACAGTAACACATCAATTAAAACACAACACCAATTCCTCCTCCACAGTAACTAAACACAACAGCCTCTGAATACCCCATATACTCATAAATAGTTCAATATTGTTAACCAGTTTGTAATAGTCAAACTCAACCCTCAGTCTCGCTGCCAACATCCCCTCCAGCATTCCCATCACATCCACAGACCCCTGTCCCCGAAAACTATTTTTTCGGGTCTTCCATATTGCAATTTAGCTGCCCCTGAAACAAAATTAAGCAAAATAACCCTATTCTCCATCTTACTCCCCTACCCTATTCAACCACTCTACACATTTCTTATAGTTTTGGCAAGTCGGTTAGGACATCTGCTTTGTGGATGACTGTCACGACTCCTTCCAGAGACAGGTGTCTTCCTTCCCGAGACAGAGAGAACGGGTGGCGCTCGGCGGAGAGAGAGTCGCCGGGCCTACTAGCTGCTACTGAAGGACACTCCCTTCCCGATCGGGTGGCGCTCGGCGGTCGTCGTCTCCGGCCTACTAGCTGCTACTGAAGGACACTTCCAACACCAATTCCCCTCGGGTGGCGCACGGCAGCCTCTGAATACCCCATATACTCATAAATAGTTCACCAGTTTGCCTACTAGCTGCCACTGAAGGACACTCCCCTTCCCGTATTTTTTCGGGTGGCGCAATCGGCGGCCCCTCAAAATCGCAAAATAACCGGCCTACTAGCTGCCCTACTGAAACACTCCACATTCCCGTATAGTTTTGGTGGCGCTTGGCATCTGCTTTGCCGGATGACTAGCTGCTACTGAAGGTGTCTCCCTTCCCGTTCGGGTGGCGCTCGGCGGTCGTCGTCTCCGGCCTACTAGCTGCCACTGAAGGTCACTCCCCTTCCCGTTCGGGTGGAGCTCGGCGGTCGTCGTCACCGGCCTACTAGCAGCCACTGAAGGACACTCCCCTTCCTGTTCGGGTGGCGCTTGGCGGTCGTCGTCACCGGCCTACTAGCTGCCACTGAAGGACACTCCCCTTCCCGTTCGGGTGGCGCTCGGCGGTCGTCGTCACCGGCCTACTAGCTGCCACTGAAGGACACTCCCCTTCCCGTTCGGGTGGCGCTCGGCGGTCGTCGTCACCGGCCTACTAGCTGCTACTGATTCTTTCCTACCCCTCCCTGTCTGTTTATTGGTTACACATGTTATGCATTGTGGAGATTAGTCAGCCTGTTTCTTTGTGATTGTTTGTGTAACATTTGTCGAACGTATTTGTTCCTGTTCATGGGTTTTTGCTGGACTGTTTTAGTCCCCCTGTTTGGGGCATTTGTTTTTTGTGAGCGCCCAGTGTTTCGTGGGGTGGCCTATGTTCGCCGTGTGTGCATTAAAAAGAGCACTACCTTGAACCCTCTGTTTCCTGCGCCTGACTTCGCACCCACGACACCCGGAGCAGAATCACAGAATCCCGCACCATATAATGGAGTCAGCAGGAGCGGCGCTCTCCCATCGATGGAGGAACCACCGTCCTCCATCGGATCGGATCCGCCATGGACCAAATGATGGAGAGAATGGACCGATGGGAGAGGAGTGGTCTCCTCTCTCCCCATCCCCCGGCTCCAGTGCTCTCCGCTCTCTCTGATGGAGTGGCGGCGGGGTGCCAGGTGTTCTTACTCCAACTGGGACTGTACCTGGCCACCGTAAGACCCACTCCCATGGGAGCGGAGAGGGTGAGTGTCCTCGTCTCCTGCCTGACGGATCGTGCTCTGGAGTGGGCGAACGCAGTCTGGAATGGCCCAGACTCGGCGAAGGAGCACTACCCAGAGTTTACCGGGAGAGCAACTCTCCCGGCAAGGAGCGCCCAGGATTACGCGCTGGAGTTCGGCAGTTGGATCTGGGTGGATCGACAGGGCCCTTATCGACCACGACCGGTGTAGTCTCCGGGAGGACGTCCACAGAGAGCTAGCGTGTCGGGACACCGCTCTCTCCCTAGATGAACTAATTGACATCGCCATCCGGTTGGACAATCTGCTGGCTGCCCACGGGCGTTCGGAGAGTGTCCTGTGCGTTCCACCACCCAGCATCCCCTCTGCCATTCCGATGGAGTTGGGAGGGGCCGTGCCGAGGGGTACCGGAGGAGGAGGCCCCCTCCCTGCACCAGCTGTGGTCGGAGAGGACACATGGCCGATCGGTGCACGGGGGTTCCGTCTGGGAGTCGAGATGGCAGGCGGAACGCTTCTCGGTCACCCCAGGAGAGTCAGCACCAAACTCACCCAGAACCCCCTGTTGGTCACATGTTTGTCTTGATTTTTTTCCATAAATTTCTCCAGCCCATCCCTCTGTCAGAGAGAAGAGCTCCAGCCCATCCCTCTGTCAGAGAGTAGAGCTCCAGCCCATCCCTCTATCAGAGAGTAGAGCCCCAGCCCATCCCTCTATCAGAGAGTAGAGCTGCAGCCCATCCCTCTGTCAGAGAGAAGAGCTCCAGCCCATCCCTCTATCAGAGAGTAGAGCTGCAGCCAATCCCTCTATCAGAGAGTAGAGCTCCAGCCCATCGCTCTATCAGAGAGTAGAGCTGCAGCCCATCCCTCTATCAGAGAGAAGAGCTGCAGCCCATCCCTCTATCAGAGAGTAGAGCTCCAGCCCATCGCTCTATCAGAGAGTAGAGCTGCAGCCCATCCCTCTATCAGAGAGTAGAGCTCCAGCCCATCCCTCTATCAGAGAGTAGAGCTCGGGCCCATCCCTATATCAGAGAGTAGAGCTCCAGCCCATCCCTCTATCAGAGAGTAGAGCTCGGGCCCATCCCTCTGTCAGAGAGTAGAGCTGCAGCCCATCCCTCTATCAGAGATTAGAGCTCCAGCCCATCCCTCTGTCAGAGAGTAGAGCTCGGGCCCATCCCTCTATCACAGAGTAGAGCTGCAGCCCATTCCTCTGTCAGAGAGTAGAGCTGCAGCCCATCCCTCTATCAGAGAGTTGAGCTCCTGCCCATCCCTCTATCAGAGAGTAGAGCTCCAGCCCATCCCTCTATCAGAGAGTAGAGCTCCAGCCCATCCCTCAATCATTTACATTACATTTAAGTCATTTAGCAGACGCTCTTATCCAGAGCGACTTACAAATTGGTGCATACACCTTATGACATCCAGTGGAACAACCACTTTACAATAGTGCATCTAAATCTTTTTAGGGGGGGGGGGGTGAGAAGGATTACTTACCCTATCCTAGGTATTCCCTGAAGAGGTGGGGTTTCAGGTGTCTCCGGAAGGTGGTGATTGACTCCGCTGTCCTGGCGTCGTGAGGGAGTGTGTTCCACCATTGGGGGGCCAGAGCAGCGAACAGTTTTGACTGGGCTGAGCGGGAACTGTACTTCCTCAGTGGTAGGGAGGCGAGCAGGCCAGAGGTGGATGAACGCAGTGCCCTTGTTTGGGTGTAGGGCCTGATCAGAGCCTGGAGGTACTGAGGTGCCGTTCCCCTCACAGCTCCGTAGGCAAGCACCATGGTCTTGTAGCGGATGCGAGCTTCAACTGGAAGCCAGTGGAGAGAGCGGAGGAGCGGGGTGACGTGAGAGAACTTGGGAAGGTTGAACACCAGACGGGCTGCGGCGTTCTGGATGAGTTGTAGGGGTTTAATGGCACAGGCAGGGAGCCCAGCCAACAGCGAGTTGCAGTAATCAAGACGGGAGATGACAAGTGCCTGGATTAGGACCTGCGCCGCTTCCTGTGTGAGGCAGGGTCGTACTCTGCGGATGTTGTAGAGCATGAACCTACAGAAACGGGACACCGCCTTGATGTTAGTTGAGAACGACAGGGTGTTGTCCAGGATCACGCCAAGGTTCTTAGCGCTCTGGGAGAAGGACACAATAGAGTTGTCAACCGTGATGGCGAGATCATGGAACGGGCAGTCCTTCCCCGGGAGGAAGAGCAGCTCTGTCTTGCCGAGGTTCAGCTTGAGGTGGTGATCCGTCATCCACACTGATATGTCTGCCAGACATGCAGAGATGCGATTCGCCACCTGGTCATCAGAAGGGGGAAAGGAGAAGATTAATTGTGTGTCGTCTGCATAGCAATGATAGGAGAGACCATGTGAGGTTATGATAGAGCCAAGTGACTTGGTGTATAGCGAGAATAAGAGAGGGCCTAGAACAGAGCCCTGGGGGACACCAGTGGTGAGAGCGCGTGGTGAGGAGACAGATTCTCGCCACGCCACCTGGTAGGAGCGACCTGTCAGGTAGGACGCAATCCAAGCGTGGGCCGCGCCGGAGATGCCCAACTCGGAGAGGGTGGAGAGGAGGATCTGATGGTTCACAGTATCGAAGGCAGCCGATAGGTCTAGAAGGATGAGAGCAGAGGAGAGAGAGTTAGCTTTAGCAGTGCGGAGTGCCTCCGTGATACAGAGAAGAGCAGTCTCAGTTGAATGACTAGTCTTGAAACCTGACTGATTTGGATCAAGAAGGTCATTCTGAGAGAGATAGCGGTAGAGCTGGCAAAGGACGGCACGCTCAAGAGTTTTGGAGAGAAAAGAGAGAAGGGATACTGGTCTGTAGTTGTTGACATCGGAGGGATCGAGTGTAGGTTTTTTCAGAAGGGGTGCAACTCTCGCTCTCTTGAAGACGGAAGGGACGTAGCCAGCGGTCAGGGATGAGTTGATGAGCGAGGTGAGGTAAGGGAGAAGGTCTCCGGAAATGGTCTGGAGAAGAGAGGAGGGGATAGGGTCAAGCGGGCAGGTTGTTGGGCGGCCGGCCGTCACAAGACGCAAGATTTCATCTGGAGAGAGAGGGAGAAAGAGGTCAGAGCATAGGGTAGGGCAGTGTGAGCAGAACCAGCGGTGTCGTTTGACTTAGCAAACGAGGATCGGATGTCGTCGACCTTCTTTTCAAAATGGTTGACGAAGTCATCTGCAGAGAGGGAGGAGGGGGGGGGGGAGGGAGGAGGATTCAGGAGGGAGGAGAAGGTGGCAAAGAGCTTCCTAGGGTTAGAGGCAGACGCTTGGAATTTAGAATGGTAGAAAGTGGCTTTAGCAGCAGAGACAGAGGAGGAAAATGTAGAGAGGAGGGAGTGAAAGGATGCCAGGTCCGCAGGGAGGCGAGTTTTCCTCCATTTCCGCTCGGCTGCCCGGAGCCCAATCAGAGAGTAGAGCTCCAGCCCATCCCTCTATCAGAGAGTAGAGCTCCAGCCCATCCCTCTATCAGAGAGTAGAGCTCCAGCCCATCCCTCTATCAGAGGGTAGAGCTCCAGCCCATCCCTCTATCAGAGAGTCAATCTCCAGCCCATCCCTCTATCAGAGAGTAGAACTCCAGCCCATCCCTTCCCAGCAGGCAGAGCTCTCATCTGTCTCAGGCTCCTAATAGCCCATTTTATAATAGCGCTGAGGGAGTGATGCTGGGGAACTGATTCTAAGAGGCAGCTACTATAACGTTTAATTCATGTAACACAAATAATTCACATAACAATTGAGGTCTAACTTCCACTGCAGTCAATATTTCACTTAGTCGTGTATTAATGTCAATGTGTAACGTGGGCGCTGGGAGTCGGGAAGTAAGTTCAGGGAGTGAATCATTTCATAAATAAACGAACAAAACAAGAAACATGAACAACGCACAGACATGGAACTGAAACAATAATGCCTGGGGAAGGAACCAAAGGGAGAGACATATATAGGGAAGGAACCAAAGGGAGAGACATATATATTGGGAAGGAACCAAAGGGAGAGATATATATATTGGGAAGGAACCAAAGGGAGAGACATATATAGGGAAGGAACCAAAGGGAGAGACATATATAGGGAAGGAACCAAAGGGAGAGACATATATTGGGAAGGAACCAAAGGGAGAGACATATATATTGGGAAGGAACCAAAGAGAGTGACATATATAGGGAAGGAACCAAAGGGAGAGACATATATAGGGAAGGAACCAAAGGGAGAGATATATATATTGGGAAGAAACCAAAGGGAGAGATATATATAGGGAAGGAACCAAAGGGAGTGACATATATATTGGGAAGAAACCAAAGGGAGAGATATATATAGGGAAAGAACCAAAGGGAGAGACATATATAGGGAAGGAACCAAAGGGAGAGATATATATAGGGAAGAACCAAAGGAGAGACATATATATTGGGAAGGAACCAAAGGGAGAGATATATATATTGGGAAGGAACCAAAGGGAGAGACATATATAGGGAAGGAACCAAAGAGAGACATATATATTGGGAAGGAACCAAAGGGAGAGATATATATAGGGAAAGAACCAAAGGGAGAGACATATATATTGGAAGGAACCAAAGGGAGATATATATATTGGGAAGGAACCAAAGGGAGAGATATATATAGGGAAGGAACCAAAGGGAGTGACATATATAGGGAAGGATCCAAAGGGAGAGATATATATAGGGAAGGAACCAAAGGGAGAGATATATATAGGGAAGGAACCAAAGGGAGAGATATATATAGGGAAGGAACCAAAGGGAGAGACATATATTGGGAAGGAACCAAAGGGAGAGACATATATAGGGAAGGAACCAAAGAGAGTGACATATATAGGGAAGGAACCAAAGGGAGAGACATATATAGGGAAGGAACCAAAGGGAGAGACATATATAGGGAAGGAACCAAAGGGAGAGATATATATATTGGGAAGGAACCAAAGGGAGAGACATATATATTGGGAAGGAACCAAAGGGAGAGACATATATATTGGGAAGGAACCAAAGGGAGAGATATATATATTGGGAAGGAACCAAAGGGAGAGACATATATAGGGAAGGAACCAAAGGGAGAGACATATATAGGGAAGGAACCAAAGGGAGAGACATATATAGGGAAGGAACCAAAGGGAGTGACATATATAGGGAAGGAACCAAAGAGAGTGACATATATAGGGAAGGAACCAAAGGGAGAGATATATATAGGGAAGGAACCAAAGGGGAGGGACATATATAGGGAAGGAACCAAAGGGAGTGATATATACAGGGAAGGAACCAAAAGGGAGGGACATATATAGGGAAGGAACCAAAGGGAGAGATATATATAGGGAAGGAACCAAAGGGAGTGACATATATAGGGAAGGAACCAAAAGGGAGGGACATATATAGGGAAGGAACCAAAGGGAGTGATATATACAGGGAAGGAACCAAAAGGGAGGGACATATATAGGGAAGGAACCAAAGGGAGAGATATATATAGGGAAGGAACCAAAGGGAGTGACATATATATCCAAAGGGAGAGATATATATAGGGAAGGAACCAAAGGGAGAGACATATATAGGGAAGGAACCAAAGGGAGAGATATAAAGTTACCAAAGGGAGAGATATATATAGGGAAGGAACCAAAGGGAGTGATATATATAGGGAAGGAACCAAAGGGAGTGATATATACAGGGAAGGAACCAAAGGGAGGGACATATATAGGGAAGGAACCAAACGGGAATATATAGGGAAGGAACCAAAGGGAGTGATATAAAGGAACCAAAGGAGACATATATAGGGAAGGAACCAAAGGGAGTGATATATATAGGGAAGGAACCAAAGGGAGAGATATATATAGGGGAAGGAACTAAAGGGAGAGACATATATAAGGAACCAAAGGGAGTGATATATATAGGGAAGGAACCAAAAGGGAGGGACATATATAGGGAAGGAACCAAAGGGAGTGATATATATAGGGAAGGAACCAAAGGGAGTGATATATATAGGGAAGGAACCAAAGGGAGTGATATATATAGGGAAGGAACCAAAGGGAGTGATATATACAGGGAAGGAACCAAAGGGAGAGATATATATAGGGAAAGAACCAAAGGGAGAGACATATATATTGGGAAGGAACCAAAGGGAGAGATATATATATTGGGAAGGAACCAAAGGGAGAGACATATATAGGGAAGGAACCAAAGGGAGAGAAGGAAGGAACCAAAGGGAGAGATATATATAGGGAAAGAACCAAAGGGGAGAGACATATATATTGGGAAGGAACCAAAGGGAGAGATATATATATTGGGAAGGAACTAAAGGGAGAGACATATATAGGGAAGGAACCAAAGGGAGAGACATATATATTGGGAAGGAACCAAAGGGAGAGACATATATAGGGAAGGAACCAAAGGGAGAGACATATATAGGGAAGGAACCAAAGGGAGAGATATATATAGGGAAGGAACCAAAGGGAGAGACATATATTGGGAAGGAACCAAAGGGAGAGACATATATAGGGAAGGAACCAAAGAGAGTGACATATATAGGGAAGGAACCAAAGGGAGAGACATATATAGGGAAGGAACCAAAGGCAGAGACATATATAGGGAAGGAACCAAAGGGAGAGATATATATTTGGGAAGGAACCAAAGGGAGAGACATATATATTGGGAAGGAACCAAAGGGAGAGACATATATATTGGGAAGGAACCAAAGGGAGAGACATATATATTGGGAAGGAACCAAAGGGAGTGACATATATAGGGAAGGAACCAAAGGGGAGACATATATAGGGAAGGAACCAAAGGGAGAGACATATATAGGGAAGGAACCAAAGGGAGAGACATATATAGGGAAGGAATCCAAAGGGAGAGATATATATAGGGAAGGAACCAAAGGGAGAGATATATATAGGGAAGGAACCAAAGGGGAGGGACATATATAGGGAAGGAACCAAAGGGAGTGATATATACAGGGAAGGAACCAAAAGGGAGGACATATATAGGGAAGGAACCAAAGGGAGAGATATATATAGGGAAGGAACCAAAGGGAGAGACATATATAGGAAAGGAACCAAAGGGAGGGACATATATAGGGAAGGAACCAAAGGGAGTGATATATACAGGGAAGGAACCAAAAGGAGGACATATATAGGGAAGGAACCAAAGGGAGAGATATATATAGGGAAGGAACCAAAGGGAGAGACATATATAGGGAAGGAACCAAAGGGAGAGATATATATAGGGAAGGAACCAAAGGGAGGGACATATATAGGGAAGGAACCAAAGGGAGAGATATATATAGGGAAGTTACCAAAGGGAGAGATATATAGGGAAGGAACCAAAGGGAGTGATATATATAGGGAAGGAACCAAAGGGAGTGATATATACAGGGAAGGAACCAAAAGGGAGGGACATATATAGGGAAGGAACCAAACGGGATATATAGGGAAGGAACCAAAGGGAGTGATATATATAGGGAAAGAACCAAAGGGAGTGACATATATAGGGAAGGAACCAAAGGGAGTGATATATATAGGGAAGGAACCACAGGGAGAGATATATACAGGGAGGAAACCAAAGGGAGTGACATATATAGGGAAGGAACCAAAGGGAGTGATATATATAGGGAAGGAACCAAAAGGGAGGGACATATATAGGGAAGGAACCAAAGGGAGTGATATATATAGGGAAGGAACCAAAGGGAGTGATATATATAGGGAAGGAACCAAAGGGAGTGATATATATAGGGAAGGAACCAAAGGGAGTATATATACAGGGAAGGAACCAAAGGGGGAGACATATATAGGGAAGGAACCAAAGGGAGAGACATATATAGGGAAGGAACCAAAGGGAGAGACATATATAGGGAAGGAACCAAAGGGAGAGACATATATAGGGAAGGAACCAAAGGGGAGGGACATATATAGGGAAGGAACCAAAGGGGAGGGACATATATAGGGAAGGAACCAAAGGGAGTGATATATACAGGGAAGGAACCAAAAGGGAGGGACATATATAGGGAAGGAACCAAAGGGAGAGATATATATAGGGAAGGAAACCAAAGGGAGTGACATATATAGGGAAGGAACCAAAAGGGAGGGACATATATAGGGAAGGAACCAAAGGGAGTGATATATATAGGGAAGGAACCAAAAGGGAGGGACATATATAGGGAAGGAACCAAAGGGAGAGATATATATAGGGAAGGAACCAAAGGGAGTGACATATATAGGGAAGGATCCAAAGGGAGAGATATATATAGGGAAGGAACCAAAGGGAGGGACATATATAGGGAAGGAACCAAAGGGAGAGATATATATAGGGAAGGAACCAAAGGGAGAGATATATATAGGGAAGGAACCAAAGGGAGTGATATATATAGGGAAGGAACCAAAGGGAGTGATATATACAGGGAAGGAACCAAAAGGGAGGGACATATATAGGGAAGGAACCAAACGGAGTGATATATATAGGGAAGGAACCAAAGGGAGTGATATATATAGGGAAAGAACCAAAGGGAGTGACATATATAGGGAAGGAACCAAAGGGAGTGATATATACAGGGAAGGAACCAAGGGAGGATATATACAGGGAGGAACTAAAGGGAGTGACATATATAGGGAAGGAACCAAAGGGAGTGATATATATAGGGAAGGAACCAAAAGGGAGGGACATAAAGGGAAGGAACCAAAGGGAGTGATATATAGGGAAGGAACCAAAGGGAGTGACATATATAGGGAAGGAACCAAAGGGAGTGATATATACAGGGAAGGAACCAAAGGGAGGGACATATATAGGGAAGGAACCAAACGGAGTGATATATAGGGAAGGAACCAAAGGGAGTGACATATATAGGGAAGGAACCAAAGGGAGTGATATATACAGGGAAGGAACCAAAGGGGAGGGACATATATAGGGAAGGAACCACAGGGAGAGATATATATAGGGGAGGAACTAAAGGGAGTGACATATATAGGGAAGGAACCAAAGGGAGGGACATATATAGGGAAGGAACCAAAGGGAGGGACATATATAGGGAAGGAACCAAAGGGAGTGATATATATAGGGAAGGAACCAAAGAGAGTGACATATATAGGGAAGGAACCAAAGGGAGTGATATATATAGGGAAGGAACCAAAGGGAGAGATATACAGTGCCTTGCGAAAGTATTCGGCCCCCTTGAACTTTGCGACCTTTTGCCACATTTCAGGCTTCAAACATAAAGATATAAAACTGTATTTTTTTGTGAAGAATCAACAACAAGTGGGACACAATCATGAAGTGGAACGACATTTATTGGATATTTTAAACTTTTTTAACAAATCAAAAACTGAAAAATTGGGCAATTTCTTTGTGGAAAAATCCACAAAGAAATTGTTAATTGGCAACTTTATCAGGTATAGCTCACTGGTCACCCCCAAAGCCAACTCCTCCTTTGGCCGCCTTTCCTTCCAGTTCTCTGCTGCCAAAGACTGGAACGAATTGCAAAAATCACTGAAGCTGGAGACTCATATCTCCCTCACTAACTTTAAGCATCAGCTGTCAGAGCAGCTTACCGATCACTGTACCTGTACACAGCCCATCTATAAATAGCCCATCCAACTACCTACTATCCCCCCCCCAAAGGTGGAGCTGTTGCTGACATTTACCACACTAAATTTCAATTTACAGAAAAAAAGACTGCATTTTCATCATTTTCAGCTTCTAATCATGAAATCTATGCAAACTAGTCAATCACTTTTTATAGCTACTGTTTACAGGCCTCCTGGGCCATATACAGCGTTCCTCACTGAGTTCCCTGAATTCCTATTGGACCTTGTAGTAATAGCAGATAATATTCACATATTTGGTAACTTTAATATTCACATGGAAAAGTCCACAGACCCACTCCAAAAGGCTTTCGGAGCCATCATCGACTCAGTGGGTTTTGTCCAACATGTCTCTGGACCCACTCACTGTCACAGTCATACGCTGGACCTAGTGTTGTCCCATGGAATAAATGTTGTCGATCTTAATGTTTTTCCTCATAATCCTGACTATCGGACCACCATTTTATTACAATTGCAACAAATAATCTGCTCAGACCCCAACCAAGGACCATAAAAGTCTTTAAATATTCATGCCCTTCCAGACTCCTCTGCCTACCCAAGAAAGGACAAAAATCAGTTAACCACCTAAAAAGTCCACATATTCATAACACGTAGTCCGGATATTTCATAAATTGTCCCAGTCTCTATGGCAGAGCAGTAACATGGGCCCACTTGACGTGATTACAAGGCGAGGGGAAGCCTGTCAGAGCGTTTTTGGTGATTGAACAGGGAGGTCAGCCATCCAGGCCACCAGAAACCTGTGGCAATGCGGCATTTGCCATAGCGGACAGCAATATTCAATCTGGGCCACACCACTTTTAATTTAGTTTTATAAAAAAAAAAATACATCTAAGCAAAACTTCAAAAAGAGGGACAAAGTGCTGTTTTTTTTTGCCTCATGATTTGTCAACTAATTCTCAATTTCTCTCCTTCACATCGGATTTCTCCTGCAGGCTCAGATTAAAAGAAATCGCAGGTTTTGCGAGTGGGGCACAACAGAAAACCCACAAAACTCAAAGCATGTTCTCCACTTTCCTCTGGTATTTACTCAGCAAGCGTGATAGCGCTCCACTCCCGACAGACACAAGCAAAAACTCTTGCAAGCCTGCCTATACCCCTAACGATTAGCGATCAACGTGATCCAACCCGCGCGTCCATATTGACCACAAAATGCCCAAACAGATATAATATTTGACTAAGAATGAATCATTTCAACCTTGCTGACGTTTTTATATGATCACCTGTCTCTCTATTACGCATGGAAATACTTTATGAACGTCCTTTATGAACACTATTACAATAACATGACCAGGTGATCACAGGTGAAAGCTATGATCTCTTATTGATGACATTTGTTAAATCCACCTCAATCAGTGCAGATGAAGGGGAGGAGACAGGTTAAAGAATGATTTTTAAGCCTTGGGACAACAGACATGGATTGTGTGTGTGTGCCATTCAGAGGGTGAATGAGCAAGACAAAAGATTTAAGCTCCTTTGAACAGGATATGGTAGTAGGCGACAGGCCAACGCACTGGTTTGTGCCAAGAACTTGAACTCTGCTAGGTTTTTTACGCTCAACAGTTTCCAGTGTATGTCAAGAATGGTCCACCAACCAAACGACAACTCAATATTAGAAAGGTTTTCCTAATGTTTGTTATACTCAGTGTACAATGAGTATATGGAAAGTATTCAGACCCCTTTACTTTTTTCACATTTTGTTACGTTACAGCCTTAAAAAAAGTAATATAAAATAATTACCTCATCAATTTAAACACAATACCCCATAATGACATCACAACACCCCATAATGACATCACAACACCCCATAATGACATCACAACACCCCATAATGGCATCACAACACCCCATAATGACATCACAATACCCCATAATGACATCACAAGACCCCATAATGACATCACAATACCCCATAATGACATCACAATACCCCATAATGACATCACAATACCCGACAATGACATCATAATACCCCATAATGACATCACAATACCCCATAATGACATCACAATACCCCATAATGACATCACAATACCCCATAATGACATCACAACACCCCATAATGGCATCACAATACCCCATAATGACATCACAACACCCCATAATGGCATCACAACACCCCATAATGACATCACAATACCCCATAATGACATCACAATACTCCATAATGGCATCACAACACCCCATAATGACATCACAATACCCCATAATGACAAAGCAAAAACAGGTTTTTAGAAACATGACATTTAAATAAAATACTCAGTACTTTATTGAAGAACCTTTGGCAGCGATTACAGCCAGGAGTCTTCTTGGGTATGACGCTACAAGCTTGGCACACCTGTATTTGTGGAGTTTCTTCCATTCTTCTCTGCAGATCCTCTCAACCTCTGTCAGGTTGGATGGGGAGCGTCGCTGCACAGCTATTTTCAGGTCTCTCTGGAGATGTTCGCGTTCAAGTCCGGGCTCTGGCTGGGCCACTCATGGACATTCAGAGACCTGTCCCGAAGCCACTCCTGTGTTGTCTTGGCTGTGTGCTTAGGGTTGTTGTCCTGTTTGAAGGTGAACCTTCACCCCATTCTAAAGTCCTAAGCGCTCTGGAGCAGGTTTCATCAAGGATCTCTCTGTCCTTTGCTCTGTTAATCTTTCCCTCAATCCTGACTAGTCTCCCAGTCCCTGCCGCTGAAAAACATCCCCACAGCATGTGCAGCCTCCACCATGCTTCACCGTAGGGATGGTGCCTGGTTTCCTCCAGACGTGATGCTTGGCATTCAGGCCAAAGAGTTCAATTTTGGTTTCATCAGACCAGAGAATATTTTTTCTCATAGTCTGAGAGTCCTTTTGGTGCCTTTTGGCAAACTCAAAACAGGCTGTCATGTGCCTTTTACTGAGGAGTGGCTTCCATCTGGCCACTCTACCATAAAGGCCTGATTGGTGGTGCTGCAGAGATGGTTGTCCTTCTGGAAGGTTCTCCCATCTCCACAGAGGAACTCTGGAGCTCTGTCAGAGTGACCATCGGGTTCTTGGTCACCTCCTTGACCAAGGCCCTTCTTCCCCGATTGCTCAGTTTGGACGGGCGGCCAGCTCTAGGAAGAGTCTTGCTGGTTCCAAACTTCTTCCATTTAAGATCTGTGCTATGTTGTTAACCGAGATCAGATCTGTGTTATGCTGTTAACCTAGATCAGATCTGTGCTATGTTGTTAACCTAGATCAGATCTGTGCTATGTTGTTAACCTAGATCAGATCTGTGCTATGTTGTTAACCTAGATCAGATCTGTGCTATGTTGTTAATCTAGATCAGATCTGTGCTATGTTGTTAACCTAGATCAGATCTGTGTTATGTTGTTAACCTAGATCAGATCTGTGCTATGTTGTTAACCTAGATCAGATCTGTGCTATGTTGTTAACCTAGATCAGATCTGTGCTATGTTGTTAACCTAGATCAGATCTGTGCTATGTTGTTAACCTAGATCAGATCTGTGCTGTGTTGTTAACCTAGATCAGATCTGTGCTATGTTGTTAACCTAGATCAGATCTGTGCTATGTTGGTAACCTAGATCAGATCTGCGTTATATTGTTAACCTACATCAGATCTGTGTTATGTTGGTAACCTAGATCAGATCTGTGCTATGTTGGTAACCTAGATCAGATCTGTGTTATGTTGTTAACCTAGATCAGATCTGTGCTATGTTGTTAACCTAGATCAGATCTGCGTTATATTGTTAACCTAGATCAGATCTGTGTTATGTTGTTAACCTAGATCAGATCTGTATTATATTGGTAACCTAGATCAGATCTGTGTTATATTGGTAACCTAGATCAGATCTGTGTTATATTGTTAACCTAGATCAGATCTGTGTTATATTGGTAACCTAGATCAGATCTGTGTTATATTGTTAACCTAGATCAGATCTGTCAGCTCAGTGACAAACAACTATCTTGCCCTTTACTCTGTGTGTAACAGATGAGTCCATTGTGACTGGTAGTCACTTCAACAAGGTTGTAACATACGTCCCAAATGGCACCCTATTCCCTTTTTATAGTGCACTACTTTATACCAGAGCCCTATTCCCTTTTTATAGTGCACTACTTTATACCAGAGCCCTATTCCCTTTTTATAGTGCATTTCTTTATACCAGAGCCCTATTCCCTTTTTATAGTGCACTACTTTATACCAGAGCCCTATTCCCTTTTTATAGTGCACTACTTTATACCAGAGCCCTATTCCCTTTTTATAGTGCATTTCTTTATACCAGAGCCCTATTCCCTTTTTATAGTGCACTACTTTATACCAGAGCCCTATGGCACCCTATTCCCTTTTTATAGTGCACTACTTTATACCAGAGCCCTATGGCACCATATTCCCTTTTTATAGTGCACTACTTTATACCAGAGCTCTATGGGCCATGGCCAAATGTGCAATATCAGGGAATTAGGGTGTTATTTGGGATGCTGCTGAGAGCTGAACAAGCTGTGCTAGATGGAGCCATCCTAATGACTGGCCTCTTCAAATATCATATCTACACAAATGTGGTATCTGGCAGCATCACATTACAAAGCTACAGACGACCGGACAGACAGGCAGACTGATAGAACAGTGTCTTGTCTTTACTACCATTAAACTGAAGAGTTAGTTTTAATCAAAGATTCTCTGTAATTAGTATTATTACGAGATTAAACTGATTAATCATGTAACTGTAATTAACTAGGAAGTCGGGGCGCCAAGGAAAATATTCAGATTACAAAGTTATCATTTCCCAATATAACCTTTCAGATATTTTCATATCTGATCAATAGTCTTCTGATTAACGATTTATTTATTTTACCTCACGTTAGTCTCTTTCCAAACGTCGTAAATGGTTGGTTATCTGCACGAACCCAGTCTTCACTATGAGTCATCCATACATCAATTGTCTTAAATCATTTATTTTATTACTAACTAAGTAATTCACAGAAATGCGTAAACAAACAAACAAACAAGGTAAATGTGATTACATGAAATGATAGGAGAATGTGCCCCTAGTGGGCTGAACCGGCATCGCGGCTTGTTCGACGAGAGAAGTGGGGGGTCGAATAAGAAGTCACTACAGAATTAATAATTAGAACAATTGAAATGCTAATCTTTTACACATGAACGCTCACTCGTTCGCAAACAATTGCAATCAATCAATATATTTACGCTCAGTGTGTCGTCTTGATCGCTGGTGAAAAGTGTTTCTTTTGTAGAATTGTCCATCTCTCTCTCTCTCTCTGTCTTGGTTAGAGGGGATAGTTCAAAGTGACGTTCCTTATAGAATGGATGTTTCGGCAGTTGTCGTTCTTGCATGATGTCTACTTTGATGCTAATTAGCATTTTCAAATCTGAAGGTAAACAGAGCTGAATAAATGGATAAAAGTATCTCTCCAAGAGAGCCCGGCGATACACATGGAGTTAAATAAAGAAGACAACAGGTGTCACTGATGTTCTCAGTGATCCAACCAATTACCTGGTAAATTAAATCCACACCATCAATAGATAGTTGAGAAAGTAATGTTGGATATTTAAGCAATACGGCCCAAGGAGGTGGTGTGGTATATGGCCAATATACCACGGCTAAGGGCTGTCCTTAGGCACAACACAGAGTTCCTGGATACAACCCTGAGCCGTGATATATTGGCCATATCCCACAAACCCCCAAGATGCCTTTATTGCTATTATAAACTGGTTACCAATATATAGCAGGAAATTTATAGCAGGAAAAATAAATGTTTTGTCATACCCGTGGTATGTTTTATTTTATTTATTTCACCTTTATTTAACCAGGTAGGCTAGTTGAGAACAAGTTCTCATTTGCAACTGCGACCTGGCCAAGATAAAGCATAGCAGTGTGAACAGACAACACAGAGTTACACATGGAGTAAACAATTGATCTGATATACAATGGCTTTCAGCCAATCAGCATTCAGCGCTCAAACCAACCAGTTTATAATACGTTTTAAGCAACGTCTATGTCACAGTCACGTTACCTGTCCCTCGCCTCGCCCCAGCCTGTGCTCGAACCGGGGACCCTCTGACCATAACAGTCACCCTTGGACCATCGTTACCTGTCCCTCTACAAAAGCTGGGGTCCTTGCAGAGCGGAAATAACTCCTTCAAGGTCCTAAGAGCGAGGGGACATAACTCCTTCAAGGTCCTCAGAGCGAGGGGAAATAACTCCTTCAAGGTCCTAAGAGCGAGGGGACATAACTCCTTCAAGGTCCTCAGAGCGAGGTGAAATAACTCCTTCAAGGTCCTCAGAGCGAGGGGCAATAACTCCTTCAAGGTCCTCAGAGCGAGGGGAAATAACTCCTTCAAGGTCCTTAGAGCGAGGGGACATAACTCCTTCAAGGTCCTCAGAGCGAGGGGAAATAACTCCTTCAAGGTCCTCAGAGCGAGGGGAAATAACTCCTTCAAGGTCCTCAGAGCGAGGGGAAATAACTCCTTCAAGGTCCTCAGAGCGAGGGGACATAACTCCTTCAAGGTCCTCAGAGCGAGGGGACATAACTCCTTCAAGGTCCTCAGAGCGAGGGGACATAACTCCTTCAAGGTCCTCATAGCGAGGGGAAATAACTCCTTCAAGGTCCTCAGAGCGAGGGGACATAACTCCTTCAAGGTCCTCATAGCGAGGGGACATAACTCCTTCAAGGTCCTCAGAGCGAGGGGACATAACTCCTTCAAGGTCCTCATAGCGAGGGGACATAACTCCTTCAAGGTCCTCAGAGCGAGGGGACATAACTCCTTCAAGGTCCTCAGAGCGAGGGGACATAACTCCTTCAAGGTCCTCATAGCGAGGGGAAATAACTCCTTCAAGGTCCTCAGAGCGAGGGGAAATAACTCCTTCAAGGTCCTCATAGCGAGGGGAAATAACTCCTTCAAGGTCCTCAGAGCGAGGGGAAATAACTCCTTCAAGGTCCTCAGAGCGAGGGGAAATAACTCCTTCAAGGTCCTCAGAGCGAGGGGAAATAACTCCTTCAAGGTCCTCAGAGTGAGGGGACATAACTCCTTCAAGGTCCTCAGAGCGAGGGGAAGTAACTCCTTCAAGGTCCTCAGAGCGAGGGGAAGTAACTCCTTCAAGGTCCTCAGAGCGAGGGGACATAACTCCTTCAAGGTCCTCAGAGCGAGGGGAAATAACTCCTTCAAGGTCCTCAGAGCGAGGGGACATAACTCCTTCAAGGTCCTCAGAGCGAGGGGAAATAACTCCTTCAAGGTCCTCAGAGCGAGGGGACATAACTCCTTCAAGGTCCTCAGAGCGGAAATAACTCCTTCAAGGTCCTCATAGCGAGGTGAAATAACTCCTTCAAGGTCCTCAGAGCGAGGGGACATAACTCCTTCAAGGTCCTCAGAGCGAGGGGAAATAACTCCTTCAAGGTCCTCAGAGCGAGGGGACATAACTCCTTCAAGGTCCTCAGAGCGGAAATAACTCCTTCAAGGTCCTCAGAGCGAGGTGAAATAACTCCTTCAAGGTCCTCAGAGCGAGGGGACATAACTCCTTCAAGGTCCTCAGAGCGAGGGGAAATAACTCCTTCAAGGTCCTCAGAGCGAGGGGAAATAACTCCTTCAAGGTCCCTTCAAGGTCCTCAGAGCGAGGGGACATAACTCCTTCAAGGTCCTCAGAGCGAGGGGACATAACTCCTTCAAGGTCCTCAGAGCGAGGGGAATAACTCCTTCAAGGTCCTCAGAGCGGAAATAACTCCTTCAAGGTCCTCAGAGCGAGGGGAAATAACTCCTTCAAGGTCCTCAGAGCGGAAATAACTCCTTCAAGGTCCTCAGAGCGAGGGGAAATAACTCCTTCAAGGTCCTCAGAGCGAGGGGAAATAACTCCTTCAAGGTCCTCAGAGCGAGGGGAAATAACTCCTTCAAGGTCCTCAGAGCGAGGGGACATAACTCCTTCAAGGTCCTCAGAGCGAGGGGAAATAACTCCTTCAAGGTCCTCAGAGCGAGGGGAAATAACTCCTTCAAGGTCCTCAGAGCGAGGGGAAATAACTCCTTCAAGGTCCTCAGAGCGAGGGGACATAACTCCTTCAAGGTACTCAGAGCGAGGGGACATAACTCCTTCAAGGTCCTCAGAGCGAGGGGACATAACTCCTTCAAGGTCCTCAGAGCGAGGGGAAATAACTCCTTCAAGGTCCTCAGAGCGAGGGGAAATAACTCCTTCAAGGTCCTCAGAGCGAGGGGACATAACTCCCTTCCTCAGAGCGAGGGGACAAGGTCCTCAGAGCGAGGGGAAATAACTCCTTCAAGGTCCTCAGGTCCTCAGAGCGAGGGGACATAACTCCTTCAAGGTCCTCAGAGCGAGGGGAAATAACTCCTTCAAGGTCCTCAGAGCGAGGGGACATAACTCCTTCAAGGTCCTCAGAGCGAGGGGAAATAACTCCTTCAAGGTCCTCAGAGCGAGGGGAAATAACTCCTTCAAGGTCCTCAGAGCGAGGGGACATAACTCCTTCAAGGTCCTCAGAGCGAGGGGACATAACTCCTTCAAGGTCCTTAGAGCGAGGGGACATAACTCCTTCAAGGTCCTCAGAGCGAGGGGAAATAACTCCTTCAAGGTCCTCAGAACGAGGGGAAATAACTCCTTCTAGGTCCTCAGAGCGAGGGGAAATAACTCCTTCAAGGTCCTCAGAGCGAGGGGACATAACTCCTTCAAGGTCCTCAGAGCGAGGGGAAATAACTCCTTCAAGGTCCTCAGAGCGAGGGGACATAACTCCTTCAAGGTCCTCAGAGCGAGGGGAAATAACTCCTTCAAGGTCCTCAGAGCGAGGGGACATAACTCCTTCAAGGTCCTCAGAGCGAGGGGAAATAACGCCTTCAAGGTCCTCAGAGCGAGGGGACATAACTCCTTCAAGGTCCTCAGAGCGAGGGGACATAACTCCTTCAAGGTCCTTAGAGCGAGGGGACATAACTCCTTCAAGGTCCTCAGAGCGAGGGGACATAACTCCTTCAAGGTCCTCAGAGCGAGGGGACATAACTCCTTCAAGGTCCTCAGAGCGAGGGGACATAACTCCTTCAAGGTCCATAGAGCGAGGGGACATAACTCCTTCAAGGTCCTCAGAGCGAGGGGACATAACTCCTTCAAGGTCCTCAGAGCGAGGGGACATAACTCCTTCAAGGTCCTCAGAGCGAGGGGAAATAACTCCTTCAAGGTCCTCAGAGCGAGGGGAAATAACTCCTTCAAGGTCCTCAGAGCGAGGGGACATAACTCCTTCAAGGTCCTCAGAGCGAGGGGAAATAACTCCTTCAAGGTCCTCAGAGCGAGGGGAAATAACTCCTTCAAGGTCCTCAGAGCGAGGGGACATAACTCCTTCAAGGTCCTCAGAGCGAGGGGAAATAACTCCTTCAAGGTCCTCAGAGCGAGGGAAATAACTCCTTCAAGGTCCTCAGAGCGAGGGGAAATAACTCCTTCAAGGTCCTCAGAGCGAGGGGAAATAACTCCTTCAAGGTCCTCAGAGCGAGGGGACATAACTCCTTCAAGGTCCTCAGAGCGAGGGGAAATAACTCCTTCAAGGTCCTCAGAGCGAGGGGACATAACTCCTTCAAGGTCCTCAGAGCGAGGGGACATAACTCCTTCAAGGTCCTCAGAGCGAGGGGACATAACTCCTTCAAGGTCCTCAGAGCGAGGGGACATAACTCCTTCAAGGTCCTCAGAGCGAGGGGACATAACTCCTTCAAGGTCCTCAGAGCGAGGGGACATTACTCCTTCAAGGTCCTCAGAGCGAGGGGACATAACTCCTTCAAGGTCCTCAGAGCGAGGGGAAATAACTCCTTCAAGGTCCTCAGAGCGAGGGGAAATATTTCCTTCAAGGTCCTCAGAGCGAGGGGACATAACTCCTTCAAGGTCCTCAGAGCGAGGGGACATAACTCCTTCAAGGTCCTCAGAGCGAGGGGACATAACTCCTTCAAGGTCCTCAGAACGAGGGGACATAACTCCTTCAAGGTCCTCAGAGCGAGGGGAAATAACTCCTTCAAGTTCCTCAGAGCGAGGGGACATAACTCTTTCAAGGTCCTCAGAGCGAGGGGAC
This sequence comes from Oncorhynchus keta, assembly GCF_023373465.1. Taxonomy (NCBI): domain Eukaryota; kingdom Metazoa; phylum Chordata; class Actinopteri; order Salmoniformes; family Salmonidae; genus Oncorhynchus; species Oncorhynchus keta. The sequence goes on along the minus strand of NC_068421.1, from coordinate 97,699,539 downwards.
ATAACTCCTTCAAGGTCCTCAGAGCGAGGGGACATAACTCCTTCAAGGTCCTCAGAGCGAGGGGACATAACTCCTTCAAGGTCCTTAGAGCGAGGGGAAATAACTCCTTCAAGGTCCTTAGAGCGAGGGGAAATAACTCCTTCAAGGTCCTCAGAGCGAGGGGAAATAACTCCTTCAAGGTCCTTAGAGCGAGGGGACATAACTCCTTCAAGGTCCTCAGAGCGAGGGGAAATAACTCCTTCAAGGTCCTCAGAGCGAGGGGAAATAACTCCTTCAAGGTCCTCAGAGCGAGGGGAAATAACTCCTTCAAGGTCCTCAGAGCGAGGGGAAATAACTCCTTCAAGGTCCTTAGAGCGAGGGGACATAACTACTTCAAGGTCCTCAGAGCGAGGGGAAATAACTCCTTCAAGGTCCTCAGAGCGAGGGGACATAACTCCTTCAAGGTCCTCAGAGCGAGGGGAAATAACTCCTTCAAGGTCCTCAGAGCGAGGGGAAATAACTCCTTCAAGGTCCTCAGAGCGAGGGGAAATAACTCCTTCAAGGTCCTCAGAGCGAGGTGAAATAACTCCTTCAAGGTTCTCAGAGCGAGGGGCAATAACTCCTTCAAGGTCCTCAGAGCGAGGGGACATAACTCCTTCAAGGTCCTCAGAGCGAGGGGACATAACTCCTTCAAGGTCCTCAGAGCGAGGGGAAATAACTCCTTCAAGGTCCTCAGAGCGAGGGGAAATAACTCCTTCAAGGTCCTCAGAGCGAGGGGACATAACTCCTTAATACGCGACAGGCGCGCACCGCCGCTAACTAGCTAGCCGGTTCACACTGGTTACACTTCCAGACCACGTCATAATACATCAGATTGTATTAACAGACTGACTGGTTACACCTCCAGACCACGTCATAATCCATCAGATTGTATTAACAGACTGACTGGTTGCACCTCCAGACCACGTCATAATCCATCAGATTGTATTAACAGACTGACTGGTTGCACCTCCAGACCACGTCATAATCCATCAGATTGTATTAACAGACTGACTGGTTACACCTCCAGACCACGTCATAATCCATCAGATTGTATTAACAGACTGACTGGTTACACCTCCAGACCACGTCATAATCCATCAGATTGTATTAACAGACTGACTGGTTACACCTCCAGACCACGCCATAATCCATCAGATTGTATTAACAGACTGACTGGTTACACCTCATAATCCATCAGACCAGACTGACTGGTTACACCTCCAGACCACGTCATAATCCATCAGATTGTATTAACAGACTGACTGGTTACACCTCCAGACCACGTCATAATCCATCAGATTGTATTAACAGACTGACTGGTTACACCTCCAGACCACGTCATAATCCATCAGATTGTATTAACAGACTGACTGGTTACACCTCCAGACCACGCCATAATCCATCAGATTGTATTAACAGACTGACTGGTTACACCTCCAGACCACGTCATAATCCATCAGATTGTATTAACAGACATTTGACTGGTTTTTCAACCGTAATGAAATCCTGAACATTTAGCACAGAGTTGATAGCGGTCCGGTATGTGGATTTAGTTTAATTGGAATGAAATCCTGAACATTTAGCACAGAGTTGATAGCGGTCCGGTATGTGGATTTAGTTGAATTGGAATGAAATCCTGAACATTTAGCACAGAGTTGATAGTGGTCCGGTATGTGGATTTAGTTTAATTGGAATGAAATCCTGAACATTTAGCACAGCGTTGATAGTGGTCCGGTATGTGGATTTAGTCTAATTGGAATGAGTTGATAGTAGTGATGATGTGTGAACCAGAGAAGTGACTCAAGAGTAGAGACCATCTAAGTCCTAATACATACTCCATTAAGTGTAGAGGACTAATGTGGTTTTATGAGTGTCTCTGGAAAAGATGGAGCCGTTGGTCTGATTCCAGGAACAACCACACTGAGTCATATCACAGCTCTGAGAGAGTCAAACATGCTCAGATGGCCACTTCCTCTGCTAATAGAAATTAACCTTTATTTAACTAGGCAAGTCATTTAACAACAAATTGTTATTTACAATCACGGCCTCCCTTCCGGGGAACAGTGGGTTAACTGCCTTGTTCAGGGGCAGAACAACAGATTTTTACCTTGTCAGCTCAGGTATTCGATTCAGCAACCTTTCGGTTACTGGCCCAACGCTCTAACCACTAAGCTACCCGCCACCCCAGTAGTTGTCACATAATAAAAAACAGTATTTGTCGGGAAATTAGGGATGATCTGGATTTATACAAAGGGATTTCTCACCCAAATTTTCAAAAACAAATAAAAAAAGTTTTTTAGTTTTTAGTTGTTGAACCTGAACTGTTATTTAAGTGGTTTTCTAGATCAACATGGAGCTGCTGAAAGTGTAGTGGGTTCATACGTCATTTCTGGAAGGCTGTCAGAGATACAGGCAGACAGAGATACAGGCAGACAGACATACAGGCAGACAGAGATACAGGCAGACAGAGATACAGGCAGACAGAGATACAGGCAGACAGACATACTGGCAGACAGACATACAGGCAGACAGAGATACAGGCAGACAGAGATACAGGCAGACAGACATACAGGCAGACAGAGATACAGGCAGACAGACATACTGGCAGACAGACATACAGGCAGACAGAGATACAGGCAGACAGAGATACAGGCAGACAGACATACAGGCAGACAGACATACAGGCAGACAGACATACAGGCAGACAGACATACAGGCAGACAGAGATACAGTCAGACAGACATACAGGCAGACAGACATACAGGCAGACAGAGATACAGGCAGACAGAGATACAGGCAGATATACAGGCAGACAGAGAACAGGCAGACAGAGAACAGGCAGACAGAAAACAGGCGGACAGAGATACAGGCAGACAGAGATACAGGCAGACAGACATACAGGCAGACAGAGATACAGGCAGACAGACATACAGGCAGACAGACATACAGGCAGACAGAGATACAGGCAGACAGAGATACAGGCAGATATACAGGCAGACAGAGAACAGGCAGACAGAGAACAGGCAGACAGAAAACAGGCAGACAGAGATACAGGCAGACAGTGATACAGGCAGACAGAAACAGAAAGACAGACATACAGGCAGAGAGAAACAGAAAGACAGACATACAGGCAGACAGAAACAGGCAGACAGAAACAGGCAGATAGAAACAGGCAGACAGAGTCCAGGCAGACAGTGATACAGGCAGACAGAAACAGAAAGACAGACATACAGGCAGACAGTGATACAGGCAGACAGAAACAGAAAGACAGACATACAGGCAGACAGAGAACAGGCAGACAGAAAACAGGCAGACAGAGATACAGGCAGACATTGATACAGGCAGACAGAAACAGAAAGACAGACATACAGGCAGACAGAAACAGAAAGACAGACATACAGGCAGACAGAAACAGGCAGACAGAAACAAGCAGATAGAAACAGGCAGACAAAGTCCAGGCAGACAGTGATACAGGCAGACAGAAACAGAAAGACAGACATACAGGCAGACAGGGATACAGGCAGACAGAAACAGGCAGACAGAAACAGGCAGACAGAGATACAGGCAGACAGAGATCCAGGCAGACAGTGATACAGGCAGACAGAAACAGAAAGATAGACATACAGGCAGACAGAAACAGAAAGACAGAGATACAGGCAGACAGAAACAGAAAGACAGAGATACAGGCAGACAGAGATACAGGCAGACAGAAACAGAAATATAGACATACAGGCAGACAGAGATACAGGCAGACAGAGATACAGGCAGACAGAAACAGAAAGACAGACATACAGGCAGACAGAAACAGAAAGACAGACATACAGGCAGATAGCGATACAGGCAGACAGAAACAGAAAGACAGACATATAGGCAGACAGAGATACAGGCAGACAGAAACAGAAAGACAGAGATACAGGCAGACAGAAACAGGCAGACAGATACAGGCAGACAGAAACAGGCAGACAGAAACAGGCAAACAGAAACAGGCAGACAGAGATACAGGCAGACAGAAACAGGCAGACAGAAACAGGCAGACAGATGCAGGCAGACAGAGATACAGGCAGGCAGATATACAGGCAGACAGAGATACAGGCAGACAGAAGCAGGCAGACAGAAGCAGGCAGACAGAGATACAGGCAGACAGAAACACGCAAACAGAAACAGGCAGACAGAGATACAGGCAGACAGAAACAGGCAGACAGAAGCAGGCAGACAGAGATACAGGCAGGCAGATATACAGGCAGACAGAGATACAGGCAGACAGAAGCAGGCAGACAGAAGCAGGCAGACAGATATACAGGCAGGCAGATATACAGGCAGACAGACATACAGGCAGACAGAGATACAGGCAGACAGACATACAGGCAGACAGACATACAGGCAGACAGAGATACAGGCAGACAGAGATACAGGCAGATATACAGGCAGACAGAGAACAGGCAGACAGAGAACAGGCAGACAGAAAACAGGCAGACAGAGATACAGGCAGACATTGATACAGGCAGACAGAAACAGAAAGACAGACATACAGGCAGACAGAAACAGAAAGACAGACATACAGGCAGACAGAAACAGGCAGACAGAAACAAGCAGATAGAAACAGGCAGACAAAGTCCAGGCAGACAGTGATACAGGCAGACAGAAACAGAAAGACAGACATACAGGCAGACAGAGATACAGGCAGACAGAAACAGGCAGACAGAAACAGGCAGACAGAGATACAGGCAGACAGAGATCCAGGCAGACAGTGATACAGGCAGACAGAAACAGAAAGATAGACATACAGGCAGACAGAAACAGAAAGACAGAGATACAGGCAGACAGAAACAGAAAGACAGAGATACAGGCAGACAGAGATACAGACAGACAGAAACAGAAATATAGACATACAGGCAGACAGAGATACAGGCAGACAGAGATACAGGCAGACAGAAACAGAAAGACAGACATACAGGCAGACAGAAACAGAAAGACAGACATACAGGCAGACAGAGATACAGGCAGACAGAAACAGAAAGACAGACATATAGGCAGACAGAGATACAGGCAGACAAAAACAGAAAGACAGAGATACAGGCAGACAGAAACAGGCAGACAGATACAGGCAGACAGAAACAGGCAGACAGAAACAGGCAAACAGAAACAGGCAGACAGAGATACAGGCAGACAGAAACAGGCAGACAGAAACAGGCAGACAGATGCAGGCAGACAGAGATACAGGCAGGCAGATATACAGGCAGACAGAGATACAGGCAGACAGAAGCAGGCAGACAAAAGCAGGCAGACAGAGATACAGGCAGACAGAAACAGGCAAACAGAAACAGGCAGACAGAGATACAGGCAGACAGAAACAGGCAGACAGAAGCAGGCAGACAGAGATACAGGCAGGCAGATATACAGGCAGACAGAGATACAGGCAGACAGAAGCAGGCAGACAGAAGCAGGCAGACAGAGATACAGGCAGGCAGATATACAGGCAGACAGAGATACAGGCAGACAGAAACAGAAAGACACAGAGAAACACGTCAAGAGGCTCTGCCATAGATCCTAAGTCCACGTCCCAACAGGAACCCTATTGCCTCAACTGGCACCCTGTTGCCTACATAGTGCACTACTTTGGACCAGGGCCCTCGTCAAAAGCGTTTTACTGTATAGAGAATAGATTGCCATTTGGCACGCCCTCCTTTCCAGTAAAAGTCTTTGCTGTTTGGCTTTTTTCAGGAGACAGGATGCTCTGTGTCTTAACTGTCTAAACACTAGAGATGATGTCCATTACATTAGGCTTCCTCTGGATGCCCCTCTCTCTCTCTCTCTCTCTCTCTCTGTTTATCTACCTCTCTCTGTCTCTCTGTCTCTCTGTCTCTCTCTCTATGTGTCTCTCTCTATGTGTCTCTCTCTGTTTATCTCTCTCTCTCTCTCTCTCTCTCTCTCTCTCTCTCTCTCTCTCTCTCATAGAAAGGAAATGTAGTGTCTGTTTTCTGGTATCTGTGTCAGTGTGTTTCAGTTGGTCCCGGGAGGGTTCACAGTCCGTAGTCTTCTAATGTGCCTGAGGGCAGGTAGCACCACTACACAGCATCACTGCAGCACATCCATTACCATGCGTCTTTCCTCCCCAATTAAGGTGCCACCAACCTCCTCTGCACTGTAGGGAATGAACGCCAACACACACACACACACACACACACACACACACACACACACACACACACACACACACACACACACACACACACACACACACACACACACACACACACACACACACACACACACACAGCTCATTCTTACACATGACACCAATAGCCAAAATATAATTGCCACACATTTGATGACAAGGTATTTGAGATAATTAGGCTGATATACCTTGAAGTCAATATAATACCTTACATTTGCTGTGGATACACTTTGCTGTGATAGGGGTTTTCTCAACCCACTGTGATTGTTTTCACAGGGACACTGGGACACTCAGCTGCTGACGGCAATGTAAAGGATGCCAAGTCAGCGGAATTGTTAGGAAACCCGCTCAATTCGATGCAACCTTTTTTTAATCATTGTTTTGGGGCAAATAAACCTGCGCCTAAAATAGACGATCGTCTACTCCCCCCGTCAACTCTCCAGTCTCTCCATTCTCCCACCTAAGTGGTATTGAGCGTGTACACGCAGAGGTGATGTCCCTCAACTTTAATTCAAAATATATTTTTTTCCAGTTTTGAGTTAATAAAAAGTCTAAGTACAGCGGAGGAACAGCCAACTCTCTCCTACGCACCAGAACTGTGGTAAGCCGATGTAGCAAGCTACCTTCCAATGGTTGTGCAGAAAAGCGTTGCAGTGCTGCTGTACTGTAGGCTACACCACTGAGATATAGTTGGATGTAGAGGCACCGGAGGAGAAACAAAGTGTTGGTCCGCTAAACGACGGAATAGTCATTACGGGGCGCAGACAGACACGCGTAGTAGCTACGACGGGGGGGACTTCACAGGCGTATCGATGGAGGCGTTACACTAGGCTAAAACAGCATCGCATGTTTGATAACACATTTACTAATTAGAAATATGAAGGAGATAAGATTAGAGAAGTGTATCAGGATGCGGAGGGTTTGTTCTATAATGTGAGTTCATTTGTGAGCCGTAGAAGAGGAGAGGACAATAGATTGCGAGGTCCGTGCAGTAGACTATAGGCCATCCAGGATAGAATAGATTCCTCAGGAAGAATCCACTCTTTCGAGCTGCAGTAGTCTACAGACTGTCAACCTTGCGGGATTTGCCTTCCAGTACACATGGAATACTGTGTTTATCAATAACGCATCCACAACGATACAGGTATATAGATTCATTTATTGTGACATTAATTGAAATTGTTTTATTTTTTTCTCCTCCACTCTCTGTAATTGAATCCACCTTACTTTAATGTATTGTAATGCAGTTGCTGAAATTTGAGGGGAATCTCTAAAAGGATTCAAACAAAGGGCTTTTTGAACAATGGTATGACCGCAAATATGGTTTTCATATATATTAGCTAATTGTCATGGATAATTCCCATAGATTGCATAGTTTTTCATATATATTAGCTAATTGCCATGTATAAATCCCATAAGATTGCATAGTTGTTCATATATTTTAGCTAATTGTCATGTATAAATCCCATAGATTGCATAGTTTTTCATATATATTAGCTAATTGCCATGTATAAATCCCATAGATTGCATAGTTTTTCATATATATTAGCTAATTGCCATGTATAAATCCCATAGATTGCATAGTTTTTCATATATATTAGCTAATTGCCATGTATAAATCCCATAGATTGCATAGTTTTTCATATATATTAGCTAATTGCCATGTATAAATCCCATAGATTGCATAGTTTTTCATATATATTAGCTAATTGCCATGTATAAATCCCATAGATTGCATAGTTTTTCATATATATTAGCTAATTGCCATGTATAATTCCCATAGATTGCATAGTTTTTCATATATATGAGCTAATTGTCATGTATAATTCCCCATAGATTGAATAGTCTAGTATCCCACTAACCTACTGTTTGGCTATAGGAGGCAAGCTCTAATGACATAATGGCAAGCTATAGTGCTTTAATTTAACATGCATCCGCCAATGCAGGAGTTTTGATTGGAAGTGATGTTACGATGAGCAGAAATACAATGTCAGCATAATGGCAGCACTAATAACCTACACCTCAGTGCTGCTAGTAGCATAACAGTAAAACATAATAATAACTAGATGGTCGTTTTCCGTAAAGAAACATTGTGTGACTTGCTTCAGCTCTTGTAAGTATTTTGTTTTTGTGGCAGTTGGGATAGGAAAGTGTCTCGAGCTTTAACGGTTCAAGAGTTACTGTCGGTGGGTTATTTTATATGAATTTAGCGAGTTCTTTTATGCACATTTATTCAAATGTCTATAGTTATGGTTGATAAATATTCTAAATCAATATTGACTGAATGTTTTAAAGTTGGTCTTGTAGCTTAATTGACCAAGGAGCAGGAGCATTTTGATTTGTTCCTATGGGTCTCATTTAAACCCATGTTCATTTAATTAAGCAAACAGTTTTGTCTAACTTGGTCAGATTTTCCGTTTAAAAAAGTTTTGGGGAAAATTGTTAATGCGTTAACTAAAACAGCTGTATCGTTAGATTGATAGCAGATATTTTTGTTCCGATTCCAGATTTGAATAACAGAAAAATAGACAAAGTACACTAACTTTTTCTCTGACTTGTTGGGAAAGGGGTCCAAATGTCATTTTTTAATATATATATATATTAAAACGTTAGAGGAAATGTCATTGATGCAGTTGGTAAAACAGCTGTATAATTTGATCGGTATGAGATATTTTTGTTCCAATTTCAGCTTTAAATAGCAGAGAAGTAGAGTAAGATTTCCAACAATATATCTTTGTGTCTAACTTGTTGGGAATGTGATATCTTTGTGTCTAACTTGTTGGGAATGTGATATCTTTGTGTCTAACTTGTTGGGAATGTGATATCTTTGTGTCTAACTTGTTGGGAATGTGATATCTTTGTGTCTAACTTGTTGGGAATGTGATATCTTTGTGTCTAACTTGTTGGGAATGTGATATCTTTGTGTCTAACTTGTTGGGAATGTGATATCTTTGTGTCTAACTTGTTGGGAATGTGATATCTTTGTGTCTAACTTGTTGGGAATGTGATATCTTTGTGTCTAACTTGTTGGGAATGTGATCTTTGTGTTTAACTTGTTGGGAATGTGATATCTTTGTGTCTAACTTGTTGGGAATGTGATATCTTTAAGGAATACCTAGGATAGGATAAGTAATCCTCCTCACCCCCCTTTAAGATTTAGATGCACTATTGTAAAGTGACTATTCTACTGGATGCCATAAGGTGAATGCACCAATTTGTAAGTCACTCTGGATAAGAGCGTCTGCTAAATGACTTAAATGTAAATGTTAAATGTTTGTCTAACTTGTTGGGAATGTGATATCTTTGTGTCTAACTTGTTGGGAATGTGATATCTTTGTGTCTAACTTGTTGGGAATGTGATATCTTTGTGTCTAACTTGTTGGGAATGTGATATCTTTGTGTCTAACTTGTTGGGAATGTGATATCTTTGTGTCTAACTTGTTGGGAATGTGATATCTTTGTGTCTAACTTGTTGGGAATGTGATATCTTTGTGTCTAACTTGTTGGGAATGTGATATCTTTGTTTCTAACTTGTTGGGAATGTGATATCTTTGTTTCTAACTTGTTGGGAATGTGATATCTTTGTGTCTAACTTGTTGGGAATGTGATATCTTTGTGTCTAACTTGTTGGGAATGTGATATCTTTGTGTCTAACTTGTTGGGAATGTGATATCTTTGTGTCTAACTTGTTGGGAATGTGATATCTTTGTGTCTAACTTGTTGGGAATGTGATATCTTTGTGTCTAACTTGTTGGGAATGTGATATCTTTGTGTCTAACTTGTTGGGAATGTGATATCTTTGTGTCTAACTTGTTGGGAATGTGATATCTTTGTGTCTAACTTGTTGGGAATGTGATATCTTTGTGTCTAACTTGTTGGGAATGTGATATCTTTGTGTCTAACTTGTTGGGAATGTGATATCTTTGTGTCTAACTTGTTGGGAATGTGATATCTTTGTGTCTAACTTGTTGGGAATGTGATATCTTTGTGTCTAACTTGTTGGGAATGTGATATCTTTGTGTCTAACTTGTGGTCTGATTTGTGTTTGAAAGTTGCATTTACAATGAATGGAATGTTGGGAGTCATGATGTCACAATGGAAGCTTTTACAATCGCTTGTAACGGTTTTCTTCCTGGGAAGAAGAGGAGGACCAAAATGCAGCGCGGTTAGAGATCATGATGTTTAACTAGTGAAACTAAACATGAACACAATTATAAATTAACAAACATGGCAGAACCGAAACAGTCCTATGGTGGTTAAAATAATTTATTTACAATCAATACCATTCACACTTTACAAAATCATATCTCTCATTCATTCTTAATTCATTCTATTTACAAAAATATCAAACAAAAACAAACCTCAGGGGAGCATCGTCCCTCCCCGTCATACCTAACCAATACCTAACCCTTTCCCTATCTCCCCTTCCCTAATCTATCCCCTTACCAAACTCACTCTAACACTCCCAGCCCTAAACCCCTTTCCACCTCTCCCGTGCCGCATGCTTCCCCCTTCCTCTCCTCCCTCTTCATCCTCCCCCTCAAATCACCTTCCACCCTTCTCACTATCCCTTCCACCCCCCAATCTCTCCCTGTCTTGACTAAATTCTTCCTGGCTTCCCACAGTCCCTTTTTAAAGAGACTCATGAGAAGCCAGAGCAGAAACCTGTCCCTATCCGTTCCCTTTGCTCTCCCTACGCCTCTCTCTAGCCTAGCCCATGTCAAAACAAAATCACTCCTAACCACACCTAGCATCACCCGTGCCCTAGCCCAGACTAGTCCAGCGAACACAAAGACAGGAAACAATCACCCACAAAAAAAACCCCCAAAGCAAATGGCTGCCTAAATATGGTTCCCAATCAGAGACAACGATAGACAGCTGCCTCTAATTGAGAACCAATCTGGGCAACCATAGACATACAATATACCTAGAAAGGACACACAGCCCCGTAAACTTTCAAAACCCCTAGACAGGACCAAACATAAAACCCCTAGACAGGACCAAACATAAATCCCCCATGTCACACCCTGACCTAACCAAGATAATAAAGAAAACAAAGATAACTAAGGTCAGGGCGTGACAATGCTGAAGAAATCCCATTGAAAGTGGATGACGTTTAATAAGTATAGTAAAAATGTAATTGTTTAAAAATTATAAATAGTATTTAAAAAAAAAAAATGTATTCAAGCAAGTTATTCCAGACCGGTCTGCACGCTTTAATGTTCGAATGGTATTTCTAGCTTAAATGGTGTAAGAGGAGTAACATTGTAAAGGATGATCACTTTAGTCTGAAATAAGGGGTCCAATATTTCTTGTGGCATCTGCCACAAGCCACACTAATAAAACCATGTGTTTTTGTAACTGTAATAATAATAATTTCTTTATTTAACGGTTGCCATTTACGCATTCCACTGAATTCATGTTCCAGCTTGTGTAGGCTGATAACGTCACGACTTTTCATAAAGCAACACAGGATCTGCATGAGTTGTCTTCCCACCTTTCTGCTCCTCTGATATCCTTGGATGCTCTGTGTGTTTTCAGGCCCTGGGTGACGGGATGCGCTGTGTGTTTTCAGGCCTGGGTGACGGGATGCGCTGTGTGTTTTCAGGCCTGGGTGACGGGATGCGCTGTGTGTTTTCAGGCCCTGGGTGACGGGATGCGCTGTGTGTTTTCAGACCCTGGGTGACGGGATGCGCTGTGTGTTCTCAGGCCCTGGGTGACGGGATGCGCTGTGTGTTTTCAGGCCCGGGTGACGGGATGCGCTGTGTGTTTTCAGGCCTGGGTGACGGGATGCGCTGTGTGTTTTCAGGCCTGGGTGACGGGATGCTCTGTGTGTTTTCAGGCCTGGGTGACGGGATGCTCTGTGTGTTTTCAGGCCTGGGTGACGGGATGCGCTGTGTGTTTTCAGGCCCTGGGTGACGGGATGCGCTGTGTGTTTTCAGACCCGGGTGACGGGATGCGCTGTGTGTTTTCAGGCCTGGGTGACGGGATGCGCTGTGTGTTTTCAGGCCTGGGTGACGGGATGCGCTGTGTGTTTTCAGGCCTGGGTGACGGGATGCGCTGTGTGTTTTCAGGCCTGGGTGACGGGATGCGCTGTGTGTTTTCAGGCCTGGGTGACGGGATGCGCTGTGTGTTTTCAGGCGTGGGTGACGGGATGCGCTGTGTGTTTTCAGGCCTGGGTGACGGGATGCGCTGTGTGTTTTCAGGCCCTGGGTGACGGGATGCGCTGTGTGTTTTCAGGCCCTGGGTGACGGGATGCGCTGTGTGTTTTCAGGCCTGGGTGACGGGATGCGCTGTGTGTTTTCAGGCCCTGGGTGACGGGATGCGCTGTGTGTTTTCAGGCCCTGGGTGACGGGATGCGCTGTGTGTTTTCAGGCCCTGGGTGACGGGATGCGCTGTGTGTTTTCAGGCCTGGGTGACGGGATGCGCTGTGTGTTTTCAGGCCTGGGTGACGGGATGCGCTGTGTGTTTTCAGGCCCTGGGTGACGGGATGCGCTGTGTGTTTTCAGGCCCTGGGTGACGGGATGCGCTGTGTGTTTTCAGGCCTGGGTGACGGGATGCGCTGTGTGTTCTCAGGCCCTGGGTGACGGGATGCGCTGTGTGTTTTCAGGCCTGGGTGACGGGATGCGCTGTGTGTTTTCAGGCCCTGGGTGACGGGATGCGCTGTGTGTTTTCAGGCCCTGGGTGACGGGATGCGCTGTGTGTTTTCAGGCCTGGGTGACGGGATGCGCTGTGTGTTTTCAGGCCCTGGGTGACGGGATGCGCTGTGTGTTTTCAGGCCCTGGGTGACGGGATGCGCTGTGTGTTCTCAGGCCCTGGGTGACGGGATGCGCTGTGTGTTCTCAGGCCCTGGGTGACGGGATGCGCTGTGTGTTTTCAGGCCCTGGGTGACGGGATGCGCTGTGTGTTTTCAGGCCCTGGGTGACGGGATGCGCTGTGTGTTTTCAGGCCCTGGGTGACGGGATGCGCTGTGTGTTTTCAGGCCCTGGGTGACGGGATGCGCTGTGTGTTTTCAGGCCTGGGTGACGGGATGCGTTGCGGCTGTGCTATGTCCAAAGTCTGGGTCTTCGTCTTGCTAGTGAGCGTCACCTGCCGTCTGAGGTAAGCCGCTCACGTTCACAGCATATCTTTTCATGTTATGGATGTTGCTATATAGAGGTATTTTATTTTATTTTGAAATACTTTAAAATTATATTGATCTATTTCAATTGGGTAGCCAATGCTGGCCATTTCTCTTCCAGTTATATTAGATTTTGTATGTAAAGCCATGCAAAACATAACTGTTAAGGTTTCTTGATATTGGTATAGAGCCACTGATGCTGTGTAATTTTGTTATGAAATACTCAAAGTAATTGGCTAATCTATTTGAATTTTGCATCCAATCCTGCCCATCTCCCTTCACTTTGATTTCATTAGTGTAATGTTAAGAAGGGAAGTGTAGCCTATAACACTTCCTGTCCCTTATTCTATAATACTTCCTGTCCCTTATTCTATAACTAGTCCTGTCCCTTATTCTATAACTAGTCCTGTACTTTATTCTATAACTAGTCCTGTCGCTTATTCTATAACTAGTCCTGTACTTTATTCTATAACTAGTCCTGTCCCTTATTCTATAACCAGTCCTGTCTCTTATTCTATAACTAGTCCTGTACTTTATTATATAACTAGACCTGTACTTTATTCTATAACTAGTCCTGTCTCTTATTCTATAACTAGTCCTGTCTCTTATTCTATAACTAGTCCTGTCTCTTATTCTATAACTAGTCCTGTCTCTTATTCTATAACTAGTCCTGTCTCTTATTCTATAACTAGTCCTGTCTCTTATTCTATAACTAGTCCTGTCCCTTATTCTATAACTAGTCCTGTACTTTATTCTATAACTAGTCCTGTCTCTTATTCTATAACTAGTCCTGTCTCTTATTCTATAACTAGTCCTGTCTCTTATTCTATAACTAGTCCTGTCTCTTATTCTATAACTAGTCATGTCTCTTATTCTATAACTAGTCCTGTCTCTTATTCTATAACTAGTCCTGTCTCTTATTCTATAACTAGTCCTGTCTCTTATTCTATAACTAGTCCTGTCCCTTATTCTATAACTAGTCCTGTAATTTATTCTAAAACTAGTCCTGTCTCTTATTCTATAACTAGTCCTGTCTCTTATTCTATAACTAGTCCTGTCTCTTATTCTATAACTAGTTCTGTCCCTTATTCTATAACTAGTCCTGTCTCTTATTCTATAACTAGTCCTGTCTCTTATTCTATAACTAGTCCTGTCTCTTATTCTATAACTAGTCCTGTCTCTTATTCTATAACTAGTCCTGTCTCTTATTCTATAACTAGTCCTGTCTCTTATTCTATAACTAGTCCTGTCTCTTATTCTATAACTAGTCCTGTCTCTTATTCTATAACTAGTCCTGTCCCTTATTCTATAACTAGTATTGTCCCTTATTCTATAACTAGTCCTGTCTCTTATTCTATAACTAGTCCCTTATTCTATAACTAGTCCTGTCTCTTATTCTATAACTAGTCCTGTCTCTTAATCTATAACTAGTCCTGTCTCTTATTCTATAACTAGTCCTGTCTCTTATTCTATAACTAGTCCTGTCTCTTATTCTATAACTAGTCCTGTCGCTTATTCTATAACTAGTCCTGTACTTTATTCTATAACTAGTCCTGTCCCTTATTCTATAACCAGTCCTGTCCCTTATTCTATAACTAGTCCTGTACTTTATTATATAACTAGACCTGTCCTTTATTCTATAACTAGTCCTGTCTCTTATTCTATAACTAGTCCTGTCTCTTATTCTATAACTAGTCCTGTCTCTTATTCTATAACTAGTCCTGTCCCTTATTCTATAACTAGTCCTGTCTCTTATTCTATAACTAGTCCTGTCTCTTATTCTATAACTAGTCCTGTCCCTTATTCTATAACTAGTCCTGTAATTTATTCTAAAACTAGTCCTGTCTCTTATTCTATAACTAGTCCTGTCTCTTATTCTATAACTAGTCCTGTCTCTTATTCTATAACTAGTCCTGTCCCTTATTCTATAACTAGTCCTGTACTTTATTCTATAACTAGTCCTGTCTCTTATTCTATAACTAGTCCTGTCTCTTATTCTATAACTAGTCCTGTCCCTTATTCTATAACTAGTCCTGTCCCTTATTCTATAACCAGCCCTGTCCCTTATTCTATAATTAGTCCTGTACTTTATTCTATAACTAGTCCTGTACTTTATTCTATAACTAGTCCTGTCCCTTATTCTATAACCAGTCCTGTCCCTTATTCTATAACTAGTCCTGTACTTTATTATATAACTAGACCTGTCCCTTATTCTGTAACTAGTCCTGTCTCTTATTCCATAACTAGTCCTGTCTCTTATTCTATAACTAGTCCTGTCCCTTATTCTATAACTAGTCCTGTCTCTTATTCTATAACTAGTCCTGTACTTTATTCTAAAACTAGTCCTGTCTCTTATTCTATAACTAGTCCTGTCTCTTATTCTATAACTAGTCCTGTCCTTTATTCTATAACTAGTCCTGTCTCTTATTCTATAACTAGTCCTGTCTCTTATTCTATAACTAGTCCTGTCTCTTATTCTATAACTAGTCCTGTACTTTATTCTATAACTAGTCCTGTACTTTATTCTATAACTAGTCCTGTGTCTTATTCTATAACTAGTCCTGTCTCTTATTCTATAACTAGTCCTGTACTTTATTCTAAAACTAGTCCTGTCTCTTATTCTATAACTAGTCATGTCCCTTATTCTATAACTAGTCCTGTACTTTATTCTATAACTAGTCCTGTCTCTTATTCTATAACTAGTCCTGTACTTTATTCTATAACTAACTCCTGTTCCACCTGCAGACTCGTACCCAGTCAACTAGTCTGTAACTGTACTGTCCTGTTCCACCTGCAGACTCGTACCCAGTCAACTAGTCTGTAACCATACTGTCCAGTTCCCCCCTACAGCCTTTCCCAGACCCCAGCAGTAACCATACTGTCCTGTTCCCCCTACAGCCTTTCCCAGACCCCAGCAGTAACCATACTGTCCAGTTCCCCCCTACAGCCTTTCCCAGACCCCAGCAGTAACCATACTGTCCAGTTCCCCCCTACAGCCTTTCCCAGACCCCAGCAGTAACCATACTGTCCAGTTCCCCCCTACAGCCTTTCCCAGACCCCAGCAGTAACCATACTGTCCTGTTCCCCCCTACAGCCTTTCCCAGACCCCAGCAGTAACCATACTGTCCTGTTCCCCCCTACAGCCTTTCCCAGACCCCAGCAGTAACCATACTGTCCTGTTCCCCCTACAGCCTTTCCCAGACCCCAGCAGTAACCATACTGTCCTGTTCCCCCTACAGCCTTTCCCAGACCCCAGCAGTAACCATACTGTCCTGTCCCCCTACAGCCTTTCCCAGACCCCAGCAGTAACCATACTGTCCTGTTCCCCCTACAGCCTTTCCCAGACCCCAGCAGTAACCATACTGTCCTGTCCCCCCTACAGCCTTTCCCAGACCCCAGCAGTAACCATACTGTCCTGTTCCCCCCTACAGCCTTTCCCAGACCCCAGCAGTAACCACACTGTCCTGTTCCCCCCTACAGCCTTTCCCAGACCCCAGCAGTAACCACAATGTCCTGTTCCCCCCTACAGCCTTTCCCAGACCCCAGCAGTAACCACTACAGAACCCCTAAAAGAGGCGGAGCTAAATGACAACATCACCATCTTTACCCGAATACTGGACAGACTGCTGGACGGCTATGACAACAGGCTACGTCCTGGTCTGGGAGGTAAGGACCCATCCAGACCCTCAAACGGCACCCTATTCCAGCCATAAACGGGACGTATCTGGTCTATAGTAGTGCACTATATAGGGAATAGGGCTCTGGTCTATAGTAGTGCACTATATAGGGAATAGGGCTCTGGTCTAAAGTAGTGCACTATATAGGGAATAGGGCTCTGGTCTATAGTAGTACACTATATAGGGAATAGGGTTCTGGTCTAAAGTAGTGCACTATATTGGGAATAGGGCTCTGGTCTATAGTTGTGCACTATATTGGGAATAGGGCTCTGGTCTATAGTAGTGCACTATAATAGGGAATAGGGTCTATAGTAGTGCACTATATAGGGAATAGGGGCCATTTAGGACACACACTTAAAACCTTTACCATGTAGCATACAGTATGGCCACTGACTGCATCCATAACACATGTAAACAGACTCTCTGTCCATATTGTTTCCTGGCCTCGTTAAGTTAAGAATCATGAGTTGTTTTATGATATAATGAAGTAGACATATCTTCCCTCCAGTACAACCTCTGTATCTATTGTACCATTAGTAAGAGACCATAGAGAGGTGATAATGTCTTTGTCAGTATGCTAGCCCTCTATTATAGAGGGGGATGGGCCTATATTCATAGACTCTGGTAAACACACTGACGAAGAGATATGTTCATGGCAATGGTTGTGTGTGTGTGTGTGTGTGTGTGTGTGTCAGTCGCCCACTGAGAGAGAGAGAGAGAGAGAGAGAGAGGGCGGAGAGAGAGAGAGAGAGAGAGAGAGAGAGAGAGAGAGAGAGAGAGAGAGAGAGAGAGAGAGAGAGAGGCAGAGAGAGAGAGAGAGGCAGAGAGAGAGAGAGGCAGTGAGAGAGGCAGAGAGAGAGAGGCAGAGAGAGAGGGCAGAGAGGCAGAGAGAGGCAGGCAGAGAGGCAGAGGCAGAGAGAGAGGCAGAGAGGCAGAGAGAGAGAGAGAGGCAGAGAGAGAGGCAGAGAGAGAGAGAGAGAGAGAGAGAGAGAGAGAGAGGCAGAGGCAGAAAGAGAGGCAGAGAGGCAGAGAGAGAGAGAGAGGCAGAGAGAGAGGCAGAGAGAGAGAGAGTCAGACAGACAGACAGACAGACAGACAGACAGACAGACAGACAGACAGACAGACAGACAGACAGAGAGAGAGAGAGAGCAGAGAGAGAGAGAGAGGCAGAGAGAGAGGCAGAGAGAGAGAGAGAGTCAGACAGACAGACAGACAGACAGACAGACAGACAGACAGACAGACAGACAGACAGAGAGAGAGAGAGAGAGAGAGAGAGAGAGAGAGAGAGAGAGAGAGAGAGAGAGAGAGAGAGAGGCAGAGAGGCAGAGAGAGAGAGAGAGAAAAAAACTCATTTCATAAATATGAGGGTCTTTGTTCTCAAAGGACCGAGGCCAACTTTTCAGATCCTCTTACTGAAAATAAATGTAATTATTGAAGGTTCAATCCATGTTGTTTGAATAGAAAAAGGTCAGTGAAATAAAGGAACATGTCTTCCTGCCTCTCTGGATGGGATTCCTTTTCTACAGAGAAGGTGACCGAGATCAAGACCAACATATTTGTGACCAGCTTCGGTCCCGTTTCTGATACTGAAATGGTAAGCACTTCTTCTTGACTCATTCTCATCGTAATAGAAACAGCTTCCATATTCCCGTGCTACTTTTATGTAGAATTGAATGAAAGTATTTTTTTGTAAAAAAAAAATAATAATAAATCAATAAAAATTTTGCAAAACATTTACTTATTTCATCTATTTTTTAAATTACGATTAGTTTTTTTAGTTTTTAATTTTACGATTAGTCTGTATTAATGTCTTGGGGCCGGTTTACTAGCAAAAGATTAAGTCTAGGCCAGGACTAAGAAGCAAACTAAATTGAGAATCTCAAATTGAACATGCATTTTAGGATTAGGCTTAATCTGTTTTCTGAGAAACTGTCCCTTAATGTCATTCTGTACATTGATGCCCTTGTAGCTTTCATATACCAACTCTGAACCCCTGTCTTGTCTCGTCTTTGACCTCTTGACCTCCAGGAGTACACCATAGATGTGTTCTTCAGACAGAGCTGGAAGGACGAACGTCTGCGTTTCCAAGGCCCCATGAAGATGTTACCATTAAACAACCTCCTGGCGTCTAACATCTGGACCCCAGACACCTTCTTCCTCAACGGGAAGAAATCTATCGCCCACAACATGACCACGCCCAACAAACTTCTCCGACTCAAAGACGACGGGACGCTGCTCTACACTATGAGGTCAGTGAGGACCCTCGTCTAACAGTGTGTTGTGAGAAAAAAACATTGTTTACTTGTTTACTTGTTGTTGATCTCCCACTGTTGGTTTCAGGTCAATGCGCCCACTGTCCTCTTAAAGACAAACAAACAGTCTACAGACTGGTACAAACAAACAGTCTAAAGACTAAAGACTGGTACAAACAAACAGTCTACAGACTGGTACAAACAAACAGTCTACAGACTGGTACAAACAAACAGTCTAAAGACTAAAGACTGGTACAAACAAACAGTCTACAGACTGGTACAAACAAACAGTCTACAGACTGGTACAAACAAACAGTCTAAAGACTAAAGACTGGTACAAACAAACAGTCTAAAGACTGGTACAAACAAACAGTCTACAGACTGGTACAAACAAACAGTCTACAGACTGGTACAAACAAACAGTCTACAGACTGGTACAAACAAACAGTCTAAAGACTGGTACAAACAAACAGTCTACAGACTGGTACAAACAAACAGTCTACAGACTGGTACAAACAAACAGTCTACAGACTGGTACAAACAAACAGTCTACAGACTGGTACAAACAAACAGTCTACAGACTGGTACAAACAAACAGTCTACAGACTCGTACAAACAAACAGTCTAAAGACTAAAGACTGGTACAAACAAACAGTCTAAAGACTGGTACAAACAAACAGTCTACAGACTGGTACAAACAAACAGTCTACAGACTGGTACAAACAAACAGTCTACAGACTGGT
This sequence comes from Oncorhynchus keta, assembly GCF_023373465.1. NCBI lineage: Eukaryota > Metazoa > Chordata > Actinopteri > Salmoniformes > Salmonidae > Oncorhynchus > Oncorhynchus keta. Next base: position 97,679,551 of record NC_068421.1, on the reverse strand, counting down.
ACAAACAAACAGTCTACAGACTGGTACAAACAAACAGTCTACAGACTGGTACAAACAAACAGTCTAAAGACTGGTACAAACAAACAGTCTACAGACTGGTACAAACAAACAAACAAACAGTCTACAGACTGGTACAAACAAACAAACAAACAGTCTACAGACTGGTACAAACAAACAGTCTACAGACTGGTACAAACAAACAGTCTACAGACTGGTACAAACAAACAGTCTACAGACTGGTACAAACAAACAGTCTACAGACTGGTACAAACAAACAGTCTACAGACTGGTACAAACAAACAGTCTACAGACTGGTACAAACAAACAGTCTACAGACTGGTACAAACAAACAGTCTACAGACTGGTACAAACAAACAAACAGTTGTGTCCTGTTTAATTACAAACAGTCTATCAGACAATCATAAGATAACAGTCTCAGACTGGTACAACACAGACTGGTACATTACATAGACTGGTACAAACAAACAGTGTCTGTTTGAGACGCTGGTCAAACAAAGATGATCCCTATCAGACAATAAACAAAACAAACAGTACAAAACTGGTAAAACAAACAAACAGTCTAGATTCCTGGTCAAACAAACAGTCTACAGACTGGTATTAATCAAACTGCTCATTCTACTGGTAGAACTACAAACAGATCTTTCTGACTGCTATAAACAAACAGTCTACAGACTGGTACAGGTGTACAGGGTTGTGTCCTTGTTTAATTAGAATACGTGAATCAACAATCATAAGATAACTTCTCATTACAACTCTCATTACATAGACGTATGTTGTCTGTTTGAGACGCTGCTCACTATGAGATGATCCCTGTATCAACAATAAACAAAACAAACAATACAAAACAGTAAACAATAAACATGAGATTCCTGGTCAGTCGACGCTAGAAGGTCAGCACATTAATCTTTCTGCTCATTCTACTATAGAACTAAATATAGATCTTTCTGCTCATTCTGCTATAGAACTAAATATAGATGTTTCTGCTCATTCTACTATAGAACTAAATATAGATCTTTCTGCTCATTCTGCTATAGAACTAAATATCGTAGCGTAGCACGCGGTAGTATCGGCATGTTTCTGCTCATTCTACTATAGAACTACATATCGTAGCGTAGCACGCCGTAGTATCGACATGTTTCTGCTCATTCTGCTATAGAACTAAATATCGTAGCGTAGCACGCCGTAGTATCGGCATGTTTCTGCTCATTCTACTATAGAACTAAATATCGTAGCGTAGCACGCCGTAGTATCGACATGTTTCTGCTCATTCTGCTATAGAACTAAATATCGTAGCGTAGCACGCCGTAGTATCGACATGTTTCTGCTCATTCTGCTATAGAACTAAATATCGTAGCGTAGCACGCCGTAGTATCGGCATGTTTCTGCTCATTCTACTATAGAACTAAATATCGTAGCGTAGCACGCCGTAGTATCGACATGTTTCTGCTCATTCTGCTATAGAACTAAATATCGTAGCGTAGCACGCCGTAGTATCGACATGTTTCTGCTCATTCTGCTATAGAACTAAATATCGTAGCGTAGCACGCCGTAGTATCGACATGTTTCTGCTCATTCTGCTATAGAACTAAATATCGTAGCGTAGCACGCCGTAGTATCGGCATGTTTCTGCTCATTCTCCTATAGAACTAAATATCGTAGCGTAGCACGCGGTAGTATCGGCATGTTTCTGCTCATTCTCCTATAGAACTAAATATCGTAGCGTAGCACGCCGTAGTATCGTCATATTCAACAGCGGTTAAGAACTATATTACCTTTAACAGTGTTATCTTGTGATCAAGCCATCAATGTTTTGTGATAATTGGTGTCTGGTATAAAATTATTGATTATTGGTAAAAGAAAATGTTAGCTAACCGGTTACCAATTAGCATGTTTGACATTTCAGTGGAAATACTAGCAGCTTTTGCGGCTTAGCAAAGAAAATACGTCCCGTATTATCGTATTTTCGGTCACCCAGTTATCGGCCACCTTACTATTTTGTTCAATTACAACATTTACATTTACATTTAAGTCATTTAGCAGACGCTCTTATCCAGAGCGACTTACAAATTGGTGCATTCACCTTATGACATCCAGTGGAACAGCCACTTTACAATAGTGCATCTTACAAGATATATCCTTTTAATTTTGTTAAAAAATGAGACACCAACCTCGTATCCAAAATGTTTACTAGATAGTTGGCTAACCTTCCGTTAACAAAATTGGACTTGCCTGTCAACTTTTCGTTGGTGCTCCCTCACGTGGAGTCCTAAAAAAGGTCTCTTCATCAACATATTCAGTGTTAATGTCTCAGCATTTGTTTTAAAGATTAATTTTATGTTTTCAGAAAGTAGATAACAGTTTAACATTAAAATATAAATGAGTATGAATAATTTACATAAAATAAAACTTTGATTTCATGTGCATTGACATAAACAATGAAAACACTTGTGTTGCTGAGATGCACTTAGAAAGTAAAGGAATAAATACACAAGACGGGTTAAATAAATATATATTATATTCATATGAAAACAAACAAAACAAAATTTCGATCTCGACCTCCGTCACAAAAATCTGAATAACAATCCAGCTGTCACGGCTGTCGTAAGAACGGGACCGGCTGTCACGGCTGTCGTAAGAACGGGACCGGCTGTCACGGCTGTCGTAAGAACGGGACCGGCTGTCACGGCTGTCGTAAGAACGGGACCGGCTGTCACGGCTGTCGTAAGAACGGGACCGGCTGTCACGGCTGTCGTAAGAACGGGACCGGCTGTCACGGCTGTCGTAAGAACGGGACCGGCTGTCACGGCTGTCGTAAGAACGGGACCGGCTGTCACGGCTGTCGTAAGAACGGGACCGGCTGTCACGGCTGTCGTAAGAACGGGACCGGCTGTCACGGCTGTCGTAAGAACGGGACCGGCTGTCACGGCTGTCGTAAGAACGGGACCGGCTGTCACGGCTGTCGTAAGAACGGGACCGGCTGTCACGGCTGTCGTAAGAACGGGACCGGCTGTCACGGCTGTCGTAAGAACGGGACCGGCTGTCACGGCTGTCGGACCGCTGTCACGGCTGTCGTAGAACGGGACCGGCTGTCACGGCTGTCACGGGACCGGCTGTCACGGCTGTCGTAAGAACGGGACCGGCTGTCACGGCTGTCGTAAGAACGGGACCGGCTGTCACGGCTGTCGTAAGAACGGGACCGCTGTCATGGCTGTCGTAAGAACGGGACCGGCTGTCACGGCTGTCGTAAGAACGGGACCGGCTGTCAAGGCTGTCGTAAGAACGGGACCGGCTGTCACGGCTGTCGTAAGAAAGGGACCGGCTGTCACGGCTGTCGTAAGAACGGGACCGGCTGTCACGGCTGTCGTAAGAACGGGACCGGCTGTCACGGCTGTCGTAAGAACGGGACCGGCTGTCACGGCTGTCGTAAGAACGGGACCGGCTGTCACGGCTGTCGTAAGAACGGGACCGGCTGTCAAGGCTGTCGTAAGAACGGGACCGGCTGTCACGGCTGTCGTAAGAAAGGGACCGGCTGTCACGGCTGTCGTAAGAACGGGACCGGCTGTCACGGCTGTCGTAAGAACGGGACCGGCTGTCACGGCTGTCGTAAGAACGGGACCAGGGCGCAGCGGATGTTGAGTTCCACATATTTAATTCAAAGAGAAACTTAAACAAAACAAAATATATCAAATAACCAAACAACTAAATGTGACTACGTGGTGCACATGCACAAACACAAAACAATATCCCACAAATGCAGGTGGGGAAAAAGCCAACCTAAATATGAACCCCAATTAGAGGCAACGATTACCAGCTGCCTCTAATTGGGAACCACGCAAACCACCAACCTAGAAATCTATAAACTAGATAACCCCCCCCAGTCACCAGCTCCACCGCCACCTCTGGATCCCACGGCACACCCCTACTGTAGAACCAGTACTGACAGAAGTCACAGCACACCCATGGCACCGCGGACCTACACTCCTGCGGGGAGCAGACGTTTTGGAGGAGGTGCCCTGAGGGCTGGTGCTATGGACTGTAGATATGTAAAGAGAGAAAAAAAAAGTTTCAACATTGCAGTTTTATGGAATAGTTTTATGGAACACAAAACAAACATTATTTGTTTGTCTAATTTACCTGTGGACGTGGCTGTATTGGAATTGCAGGGGGCAGGGACACCAGACGAGGCTGCTACAGTGGTGTGACCAGGGGAGACAGAGGAGGCAGTTGGTGCAGAGGAGGCCGCGTTGGTGGTGACAGGCAGGGGGGTGGTGTGCATCGTGGTGGTGGTGGACGAAACCAGCTGACAATGGTTTGGAGGTGCTGGTGTTTGTAATGGTGGGGTTGACTGGCTGACGATGGTGTGGCCGGCAGAGTAGGCACCTGGCCTTCTTCTGCAACTGGGGACTCTGGCGGTTTCTCCCCCAACCCGCTCTCCTTCAAGTGCTTCTCATAAGAAGTGAAGGAAAGTGTCCATCGTTGGACGTGTGACACACTCAGATCTCCCCGTGTCCAGGGTGTCCGGCCTCCTCATGCTCAGGTTCCTGTGCCTCCTCCTGAACCTTTCCCACCACCTCTTCCCCAGTGGTGGGATTGTATCCCCTGGGTGCTGAAACCTACAGTAGAATAGAATGTAAAATTGTCCAAAACAGTTTGTTTTGGAATCACCATAGACATCCACATTTACATCACACACATTGAGAACAGTCAGTCCTGCGTTCTACATACAAAAACACATACAGGGTGGCAAAACAGTATTTAGTCAGCCACCAATTGTGCAAGTTCTCCCACTTAAAAAGATGAGAGAGGCCTGTAACTTTCATCATATGTACACTTCAACTATGACAGACAAAATGAGAAACAAAATTTGAGAAAATCACATTGTGGGATTTTTTATGAATTTATTTGCAAATTATGGTGGAAAATAAGTATTTGGTCAATAACAAAAGTTTATCTCAATACTTTGTTATATACCCTTTGTTGGCAATGACAGAGGTCAAACGTTTTCTGTAAGTCTCCACAAGGTTTTCACACACTGTTGCTGGTATTTTGGCCCATTCCTCCATGTAGATCTCCTCTAGAGCAGTGATGTTTTGGGGCTGTTGTTGGGCAACACAGACTTTCAACTCCCTCCAAAGATTTTCTATGGGGTTGAGATCTGGAGACTGACTAGGCCACTCCAGGACCTTGAAATGCTTCTTACGAAGCCACTCCTTCGTTGCCTGGGCAGTGTGTTTGGGATCATTGTCATGCTGAAAGACCCAGCCACGTTTCATCTTCAATGCCCTTGCTGATGGAAGGAGGTTTTCACTCAAAATCTCACAATACATGGCCCCATTCATTCTTTCCTTTACACGGATCAGTCGTCCTGGTCCCTTTGCAGAAAAACAGCCCCAAAGCATGATGTTTCCACCCCCATGCTTCACAGTAGATATGGTGTTCTTTGGATGCAACTCAGCATTCTTTGTCCTCCAAACACAACGAGTTGAGTTTTTACCAAAAAGTTATATTTTGGTTTCATCTGACCATATGACATTCTCCCAATCTTCTTCTGGATCATCCGAATGCTCTCTAGCTAACTTCAGATGGGCCTGGACATGTACTGGCTTACGCAGGGGGACACGTCTGGCACTGCAGGATTTGAGTCCCTGGCGGCGTAGTGTGTTACTGATGGTAGGCCTTGTTACTTTGGTCCCAGCTCTCTGCAGGTCATTCACTAGGTCCCCCCGTGTGGTTCTGGGATTTTTTCTCACCGTTCTTGTGATCATTTTGACCCCACAGGGTGAGATCTTGCGTGGAGCCCCAGGTCGAGGTAGATTATCAGTGGTCTTGTATGTCTTCCATTTCCTAATAATTGCTCCCACAGTTGATTTCTTCAAACCAAGCTGCTTACCTATTTCAGATTCAGTCTTCCCAGTCTAGTGCAGGTCTACAATTTTGTTTCTGGTGTCCTTTGACAGCTCTTTGGTCTTGGCCATAGTGGAGTTTGGAGTGTGACTGTTTGAGGTTGTGGACAGGTGTCTTTTATACAGATAACATGTTCAAACAGGTGCCATTAATACAGGTAACGAGTGGAGGGCAGAGGAGCCTCTTAAAGAAGAAGTTACAGGTCTGTGAGAGCCAGAAATCTTGCTTGATTGTTGGTGACCAAATACTTATTTTCCACCATAATTTGCAAATAAATTCATTAAAAATACTACAATGTGATTTTGTGGATTTTTTTTTCTCATGAAAATTACAGGCCTCTCTCATCTTTTTAAGTGGGAGAACTTGCACAATTGGTGGCTGACGAAATACTTTTTTGCACCACTGTATACCTGCGTATTTTGTCTGTGTATTTCATCAGCCTCGGCCTGGTGAAGGGCGCAGTACATACAGTACTACACCAGAGAATTTGCCTCCTGTGGTGCAAGCACTGTGCTTCTACCCCTGCATTGCTTGCTGTTTGGGGTTTCAGGCTGGGTTTCTGTTTACAGCACTTTGTGACATCAGCTGATGTAAGAAGGGCTTTATAAATACATTTGATTTGATTTGATTTGTGGGTGGTCCACTGCGACAACCATGGGGTCACCGAGCCGCTCAGCCAGTCCGCCAGAGGCTGCCGAGGTACACCATCCACCTTGGTAGATTAGAAAAGAAACCTGTTACTAGCAGATCTAATTTACATACACGTGGTCATCTCCTAAAAACAAAAGATGCCTAACCTTGGCAGCCTGGAGGATAGCCATCCCTGCCCCACAGTTCTCCATGGCATGGTACAGGCCCACCTGACTAACCTTGGCAGCCTAGAACTAAATGTCATAGGAGTTCTGCTGTCTATTGTATCGTCATGCTCATTCTACTATAGAACTAAATGTCATAGATCTGCTGTCTATTGTATCGTCATGCTCATTCTACTATAGAACTAAATGTCATAGATCTGCTGTCTATTGTATCGTCATGCTCATTCTACTATAGACACATTCCCCACACACACACACACAGACACACTCCCACCCACCCACACACACAGACACACAGACACACTCCCACCCACACACACAGACACACTCCCACCCACCCACCCACACACACAGACACACAGACACACTCCCCACACACACACACACACACAGACACACTCCCACCCACACACACACACACACACACAGACACACTCCCACCCACACACACACACAGACACACAGACACATTCCCCACACACACACACACACACAGACACACACACACATTCCCACCCACACACACACACTCCCTTCAGCTCGGACGGTTCCTCTGTCCCGTTCCTCGGACGGTTCCTCTGCATGTGGGTCAGATGAATTGGAAAGCGGAGAGGCAGAAGTCTGTTTGTCTTGACCCATTCCTCTGAGGCACGGTAGTGGAGGAAAACAGGCCAAAGGGATGAGTCCCAAATGGCACCCTATTCCCTACATAGTGCACTACTTTGGACCAGAGTAGGGTGCCATTTAGGAAACAGACAGGGTCTCCGAGAGAGCACCAAGCTGGCTGTGTCACCCTCCTCTCTCTCTCTATCTCTCTCTCTCTCTGTCACTCTCTCTGTCACTCTCTGTCACTCTGTCACACTCTCTCTCTCTCTCTCTGTCTCTCTTCCCCCTGCCTCTCTCTCTCTGTCACTCTCTCTGTCTCTCTTCCCCCTGCCTCTCTCTCTCTGTCACTCTCTCTGTCTCTCTTCCCCCTGCCTCTCTCTCTCTGTCTGACCAGCACCACTATATAGATCACAGTGGTGTGGAGACCAGCACCACTATATAGATCACAGTGGTGTGGAGACCAGCCAACACCACTATATAGATCACAGTGGTGTGGAGACCAGCCAACACCACTATATAGATCACAGTGGTGTGGAGACCAGCCAACACCACTATATAGATCACAGTGGTGTGGAGACCAGCCAACACCACTATATAGATCACAGTGGTGTGGAGACCAGCCAACACCACTATATAGATCACAGTGGTGTGGAGACCAGCCAACACCACTATATAGATCACAGTGGTGTGGAGACCAGCACCACTATATAGATCACAGTGGTGTGGAGACCAGCACCACTATATAGATCACAGTGGTGTGGAGACCAGCACCACTATATAGATCACAGTGGTGTGGAGACCAGCACCACTATATAGATAACAGTGGTGTGGAGACCAGCACCACTATATAGATCACAGTGGTGTGGAGACCAGCCAGTACCACTATATAGATCACAGTGGTGTGGAGACCAGCACCACTATATAGATCACAGTGGTGTGGAGACCAACACCACTATACATATCACACATCATCCCAACACACTTCAGTCTCTGCACCAATACAGGCTGGTCAAGTCTATGAACACAGATACACAATATCCAGTCAATATAATCCACAAATGTAAACATTGCTGTAACAGTGCTGTGGCTAGAATGAAAACCTGAGTCCATCCTACTCAAAATATACTTTTCCTGGAAGTAGACAGGCTCCTTCTAATTGACTAGCGACGCCAATACTTTGGGCCCCCCAAAAATCCAACTTAGATATGGGCCAGCAGTTATTCAGTAGAGTGGTACCAACTCAAAAGAGGGAGGACAAATGGTGATTTCAACAACTTGGGGACTTCATGACATTCTAGGGAGAGATTGAACATGTTAAAGGGCGAGCAATGTGGTCTGCATGTTAGGGCACAATAGCACCCTATTCCCTATGTAGTGCACTACTTTAGACCAGAGCCCTATAGAACCCTATTCCCTATGTAGTGCACTACTTTAGACCAGAGCCGTATAGAACCCTATTCCCTATGTAGTGCACTACTTTAGACCAGAGCCCTATGGCACCCTATTCCCTATGTAGTGCACTACTTTAGACCAGAGCCCTATGGCACCCTATTCCATATGTAGTGCACTACTTTAGACCAGAGCCGTATAGAACTCTATTCCCTATATAGAGCACTACTTTAGACCAGAGCCCTATGGCACACTATTCCCTATGTAGTGCACTACTTTAGACCAGAGCCCTATGGCACCCTATTCCCTATATAGAGCACTACTTTAGACCAGAGCCCTATGGCACACTATTCCCTATATAGTGCACTACTTTAGACGAGGGTTCATAGGGTATAGTGTGTATAGTATATAATGATTCAGATTTTAAAAACATTCAGATTAAAATAAAAAAAGTCATACTGTATATACTTTTAAAAATTCATGAAAACATTTTTTTTGTGCTTTTTTGGACTTAATTTAAGGTTAGTGTGCAGTTTGGTTAAAGTTATGGTTAAGGTTAGGGTTAGGTTCAGAGCTGCCTCCAGAACTAGATTCATGATGACAAAACGCTAACCTGCTATTGTGTTGTGGCTCTGCATATACTTCCTGCTAATGACCAGAGAATCTTCTGTTAACATGCCCCTCTTCTTACCCAGAGGCACAGATCGATCTCAGACGAACATCCATTTAAAAAAAAAACACTTTCTAACCCAGCCATGGTAAACACTGTCAATGTAATCAGCAAAAAAATAAATAATTGCAGAGAAGGTTGGTTTTATAATGAGATAATTGAAAGTGGAAGAGCTGAAGGAATGCTATTGACACTCCTTAAAGGAGACGAGAAATAGAAAATCCTTGCTGTGTTTCAAAGCTGATCCAGGAACAGTCAATTTAGTGATCTGCTAACAGAGCACCAATGTTTTGCTGTGGTTGGCTATCACGCAGCTCTGCACCCACTGTTGGGATTTCAAATCACTTTGGGATAGCCACGGCCTAGTGGCTCTATTTATGTCCTAGGGACTCTATTTACAGACTAGGAGCCCTATTTACAACCTAGGAGCTCTATTCACAGCCTAGGGGCTCTATTTACAGACTAGGAGCCCTATTTACAGCCTAGTGGCTCTATTTATGTCCTAGGGGCTCTATTTACAGACTAGGAGCCCTATTTACAGCCTAGTGGCTCTATTTATGTCCTAGGGGCTCTATTCACAGCCTAGTGGCTCTATTCACAGCCAGGTCTAGGAAGAGTCTTGGTGGTTTCAAACTATTTCCATTTAGCAATGATGGAGGCCCCTGTGTTCTTGGGGACCTTTAATGCTGCAGAATGATGGAGGTCACTGTGTTCTTGGGGACCTTTAATGCTGCAGAATGATGGAGGTCACTGTGTTCTTGGGGACCTTTAATGCTGCAGAATGATGGAGGTCACTGTGTTCTTGGGGACCTTTAATGCTGCAGAATGATGGAGGCCACTGTGTTCTTGGGGACCTTTAATGCTGCAGAATGATGGAGGCCACTGTGTTCTTGGGGACCTTTAATGCTGCAGAATGATGGAGGTCACTGTGTTCTTGGGGACCTTTAATGCTGCAGAATGATGGAGGTCACTGTGTTCTTGGGGACCTTTAATGCTGCAGAATGATGGAGGTCACTGTGTTCTTGGGGACCTTTAATGCTGCAGAATGATGGAGGCCCCTGTGTTCTTGGGGACCTTTAATGATGCAGAAATGTTTTGGTACCCTTCCCCAGATCTGTGCCTCGACACAATCCTGTATCAGAGATCTACCGGACATGGTTTGGTTTTTGCTCTGACATGCACTGTCAAATGTGGGACCTTATACAAACAGGTGAATTTGAATTTACCACCAGGTGGACTCCAATCAAGTTGTTAAAACATCTCAAGGATGATCAATGGAAACAAGATGCACCTGAGCTCAATTTCGAGTCTCATAGAAAAAAGGGTCTGAATACTTATTGGAATAAGGTATTTAAAAAAAATATATATATATATATATAAACATTTGCAAACATTTCTATAACCTGTTTTTACTTTTGTCATTGTGTTTAGATTGACGAGGAAACACATTAACTGAATCCATTTTTAGAAAATTGCTGTAAATTTACAAAATGTGGAACAAGTCAAGAGGTCTGAATACTTTCTGATTAAACGTGGCTCAGACATATAGGCCTACAGTAGGCCTAGCCCCTATAGCAGTGTGAATGTTAAACAATATATTCCCTTATTGAAGCCATGCTTTTAATTCATACAATGTGGACTGCAAATATGTTCAACATGTTTAGCAAATATGGGCCTACATTTTTTTTTCTTTTTTTTCTGCAGGCTATTTAACAAACTAGCCTTTAACTGACTAACAATCAAATTGGAGTTGATGACAATGAAATACATAAAAGACCGTAAATTCACAACTTGAAACGACCACATATTTAGTCATGGATCACGTTCTGATTGGCCAGTGAGATGTCTAGCCTTGACACACCTCCAACTTGTTTATTCATCAAACCCCGGCCCTATCGCTCCACTTCCAGCTACTGCGCCCATAATTCTGGTTGTGAAAATAGCTAAAATATTTCTGACACATCCCTGAACCTATAGCACACATTGCGTTAGGTTTGTTAAAATAGAGCCCTACGTTTTGCTTCAGAGACATTCCTAAAAGGGAATCATTGACGCGTTTAATTGTTTAATTGTTGAAAGACTAATCAGTGAGTTACAATGCCTATTTTCTGAAAACGGCAATATTTCTGTGGTTGGGTATCATGCAACTCTGCACCCACTCAAATCACTTGGAATAGCCTGTCCATTATTTTGCCTTACCAGAGTTCTGTGTCTTTTTACATCAGATACATAGATACATTCTTCCAGTTGTTATGTTCCTGTGTAGTCCACCAGAGGGAGGTGTAGTTCCTGTGTAGTCCACCAGATGGAGGTGTAGTTCCTGTGTAGTCCACCAGATGGAGGTGTAGTTCCTGTGTAGTCCACCAGATGGAGGTGTAGTTCCTGTGTAGTCCACCAGATGGAGGTGTAGTTCCTGTGTAGTCCACCAGAGGGAGGTGTAGTTTCTGTGGAGACCACCAGAGGTGTAGTTCCTGTGTAGTCCACTAAGTCCACTAGAGGGAGGTGTAGGACAATAGATTGAGGAGGTGTGCTCTTATTTAGTCTTGCAAACACCTAGATTCTGGAAAGAATGTTTTGATGTGTATTGATAATGAAGGGCACTGTGCTTTTACTGGTTGTTTCTCCTCTATGCCTTTCTCACTCAAACTCAAACACCCACAGCCACACACACCCTGAGCACCCGCCCCCTCCGTGCCCCTGTCACTCAAACTCAAACACCCACAAGCACAGCCTCACACCTCCTGAGCCCCCGCTTCCTCACACCTCCTGAGCCCCCCCTCCCTTCCGTTTTCAACTGTTGAATTTTCCAATCCAAAAACAACATAAGGTCTCAACCACCCCGACCCCCCACCCCCCCACCCTCAAGGGGAAAAAAATATGGCAATGCATCGGCTCAATATCTGAGCAAATAACTTCATTTACCAGACGTGTGTCCTCTCCTCTGCTGCACATTTCCCGTGGGGATTCTTACTCCAATGTTTTACAAAAGAGGAACTTAGATTAAAACCATAAATGATCGATGTCCGATTACATTTGAAGATTTATTGGAACAAAATGGGCTGAGAAACATTGTTGTATTTGATTGGACCACATTATGAACAGAGACATACCTGTATATTACCATCGGATGCAGGAGCTGGTAGACTGAATAATGCTGACGCCAATCTCATTGGAACGCTTTTGGAAAGCCAGGTGATGATGATGATGATGATGATGATGATGATGATGATGATGGTGATGATGATGAACTTTCTCCAGTAGATGGCAGTCTAGGATCACAGCTTTCAGATGGGATACTGTTTACACTGTTTTGATACAGCTGGACATACACATCACTAAATAATAATAAATAATATGCCATTTAGCAGACGCTTTTATCCAAAGCGACTTACAGTCATGTGTGCATACATTCTACGTATGGGTGGTCCCGGGAATCGAACCCACTACCCTGGCGTTACAAGCGCCATGCTCTACCAACTGAGCTACAGAAGGACCACACTCTTGGAATGCTGTTCCCATGAGATCACATGGCATTCCAACTAAAACCCACCTATGATTTAGTGAGTGAGCAAATGACAGAGATAGACAGGGATAAAGAGGGAGAGAGAGACAAGAGAGACGAGCTGTATTTTAGCGAAAATGTGTTTTTTCAAGGTTTTCTGTTTTTCCCATTTGTTTTCATGTTTTTGCTCTCAAAATCACACTTAAAAAAAAATAGAAACCAACTAATATTGGATGTTGTAAGTCCACAACAACACTTAAACTACATCAGGAGACCAGAGTCTTTAAAAGGGGTAAAGGGTCCTATATTTGGTTTATAGTGGTAAAGGGTCCTATATTTGGTTTATAGTGGTAAAGGGCCCTATATTTGGTTTATAGTGGTAAAGGGCCCTATATTTGGTTTATAGTGTTAAAGGGTCCTATATTTGGTTTATAGTGGTAAAGGGTCCTATATTTGGTTTATAGTGTTAAAGGGCCCTATATTTGGTTTATAGTGGTAAAGGGTCCTATATTTGGTTTATAGTGGTAAAGGGCCCTATATTTGGTTTATAGTGGTAAAGGGCCCTATATGTGGTTTATAGTGTTAAAGGGCCCTATATTTGGTTTATAGTGGTAAAGGGTCCTATATTTGGTTTATAGTGGTAAAGGGCCCTATATGTGGTTTATAGTGGTAAAGGGTCCTATATTTGGTTTGTAGTGGTAAAGGGCCCTATATTTGGTTTATAGTGGTAAAGGGCCCTATATGTGGTTTATAGTGGTAAAGGGTCCTATATTTGGTTTGTAGTGGTAAAGGGCCCTATATTTGGTTTATAGTGGTAAAGGGCCCTATATTTGGTTTATAGTGGTAAAGGGCCCTATATTTGGTTTGTAGTGTTAAAGGGCCCTATATTTGGTGTATAGTGGTAAAGGGTCCTATATTTGGTTTATAGTGGTAAAGGGCCCTATATGTGGTTTATAGTGGTAAAGGGCCCTATATTTGGTTTATAGTGTTAAAGGGCCCTATATTTGGTTTGTAGTGTTAAAGGGCCCTATATTTGGTGTATAGTGGTAAAGGGTCCTATATTTGGTTTATAGTGGTAAAGGGCCCTATATGTGGTTTATAGTGGTAAAGGGTCCTACATGTGGTTTATAGTGTTAAAGGGTCCTACATGTGGTTTATAGTGTTAAAGGGCCCTATATTTGGTTTATAGTGGTAAAGGGCCCTATATTTGGTTTGTAGTGTTAAAGGGCCCTATATTTGGTTTATAGTGGTAAAGGGCCCTATATTTGGTTTGTAGTGTTAAAGGGCCCTATATTTGGTTTATAGTGTTAAAGGGCCCTATATGTGGTTTGTAGTGGTAAAGGGTCCTATATTTGGTTTATAGTGTTAAAGGGTCCTATATTTGGTTTATAGTGGTAAAGGGCCCTATATTTGGTTTATAGTGTTAAAGGGCCCTATATTTGGTTTATAGTGTTAAAGGGCCCTATATGTGGTTTATAGTGTTAAAGGGTCCTATATTTGGTTTATAGTGTTAAAGGGTCCTATATTTGGTTTATAGTGTTAAAGGGTCCTATATGTGGTTTATAGTGTTAAAGGGTCCTATATTTGGTTTATAGTGTTAAAGGGTCCTATATTTGGTTTATAGTGTTAAAGGGTCCTATATTTGGTTTATAGTGTTAAAGGGCCCTATATGTGGTTTATAGTGTTAAAGGGTCCTATATTTGGTTTATAGTGTTAAAGGGTCCTATATTTGGTTTATAGTGTTAAAGGGTCCTATATTTGGTTTATAGTGTTAAAGGGTCCTATATGTGGTTTATAGTGGTAAAGGGCCCTATATTTGGTTTATAGTGTTAAAGGGTCCTATATTTGGTTTATAGTGGTAAAGGGCCCTATATGTGGTTTATAGTGTTAAAGGGTCCTATATTTGGTTTATAGTGTTAAAGGGTCCTATATTTGGTTTATAGTGTTAAAGGGTCCTATATTTGGTTTATAGTGTTAAAGGGCCCTATATGTGGTTTATAGTGTTAAAGGGTCCTATATTTGGTTTATAGTGTTAAAGGGTCCTATATTTGGTTTATAGTGTTAAAGGGTCCTATATTTGGTTTATAGTGGTAAAGGGTCCTATATTTGGTTTATAGTGGTAAAGGGCCCTATATTTGGTTTATAGTGGTAACGGGTCCTATATTTGGTTTATAGTGTTAAAGGGTCCTATATTTGGTTTATAGTGGTAAAGGGCCCTATATTTGGTTTATAGTGGTAAAGGGCCCTATATTTGGTTTATAGTGGTAAAGGGCCCTATATTTGGTTTGTATGTGGTTTATAGTGGTAAAGGGCCCTATATTTGGTTTGTATGTGGTTTATAGTGGTAAAGGGCCCTATATTTGGTTTATAGTGGTAAAGGGTCCTACATGTGGTTTATAGTGTTAAAGGGTCCTATATTTGGTTTATAGTGTTAAAGGGTCCTATATTTGGTTTATAGTGTTAAAGGGTCCTATATTTGGTTTATAGTGTTAAAGGGTCCTATATTTGGTTTATAGTGGTAAAGGGTCCTATATTTGGTTTATAGTGGTAAAGGGCCCTATATTTGGTTTATAGTGGTAAAGGGTCCTATATTTGGTTTATAGTGTTAAAGGGTCCTATATTTGGTTTATAGTGGTAAAGGGCCCTATATTTGGTTTATAGTGGTAAAGGGCCCTATATTTGGTTTATAGTGGTAAAGGGCCCTATATTTGGTTTGTATGTGGTTTATAGTGGTAAAGGGCCCTATATTTGGTTTATAGTGGTAAAGGGCCCTATATTTGGTGTATAGTGTTAAAGGGCCCTATATTTGGTTTATAGTGTTAAAGGGCCCTATATTTGGTTTATAGTGGTAAAGGGCCCTATATTTGGTGTATAGTGTTAAAGGGCCCTATATTTGGTTTATAGTGGTAAAGGGCCCTATATTTGGTGTATAGTGTTAAAGGGCCCTATATTTGGTTTATAGTGTTAAAGGGTCCTATATTTGGTTTATAGTGTTAAAGGGCCCTATATTTGGTTTATAGTGGTAAAGGGCCCTATATTTGGTTTATAGTGGTAAAGGGCCCTATATTTGGTTTATAGTGGTAAAGGGTCCTATATTTGGTTTATAGTGTTAAAGGGCCCTATATGTGGTTTATAGTGTTAAAGGGCCCTATATTTGGTTTATAGTGTTAAAGGGCCCTATATTTGGTTTATAGTGGTAAAGGGCCCTATATTTGGTTTATAGTGGTAAAGGGCCCTATATTTGGTTTATAGTGGTAAAGGCCCTATATTTGGTTTATAGTGTTAAAGGGCCCTATATTTGTTTTGTAGAGTTAAAGGGTCCTATATTTGGTTTATAGTGTTAAAGGGCCCTATATTTGTTTTGTAGAGTTAAAGGGTCCTATATTTGGTTTATAGTGGTAAAGGGCCATATATTTGGTTTATAGTGGTAAAGGGTCCTATATTTGGTTTATAGTGTTAAAGGGCCCTATATGTGGTTTATAGTGGTAAAGGCCCTATATTTGTTTTGTTGTGGTAAAGGGCCCTATATTTGGTTTGTAGTGGTAAAGGGCCCTATATGTGGTTTATAGTGGTAAAGGCCCTATATTTGGTTTATAGTGGTAAAGGGTCCTATATTTGGTTTATAGTGGTAAAGGGTCCTATATTTGGTTTATAGTGGTAAAGGGTCCTATATTTGGTTTGTAGTGGTAAAGGGCCCTATATGTGGTTTATAGTGGTAAAGGCCCTATATTTGTTTTGTAGAGTTAAAGGGTCCTAACTTCTCGGGCAATGAACGTCTCTTTCTTATCTCTAAATATCTATTTCTTATCTCTAAATATCTCTTTCTTATCTCTAAATATCTCTTTCTTATCTCTAAATATCTCTAAATATTCTTATTAACAGAAGACGCAAGAAGTCTCCATGATGTAAATGTTTTGACCTCTTGTTATAGCAAATAATGCAGGATTTTGTTCCTGTTTCTATATAATATCAAACATTGTGATCTAAATGGATGAATGTTATCATAAAAAAATGTAATAGTGATGACGATGATGATGATGTATTGTAAAATAATCATGATGTTGTCTTGTAACTTCTCTAGGTTAATCATGTCAAAGCATAAATTGCTCCTCTGGTTTTGTAGTAACACGGTAATTAGTCTATTAACACCGTGCTCTGACATAGTAATGGAATCCTGGGTGAAATGGAGTTGAGCAACTGATGATATGACCATTAATTAGAACTTCTTAGAGGGCAGTATTCTGAAGTTTGGGTGACTGAGGTGTCCAAAGTAAACTGCCTGTTACTCAGGCCCGGAAGCTAGGATATGCATATGCATGGTAGTATTGGGTAGAAAACACTCTAAAGTTTCTAAAACTGTTAAAATAATGTCTGTGAGTATAACAGACCTGATTTGGCAGGCGAAACCCCGAGAACAATCCATCCGGGGATGTTTCTGTTGTTTTCTATGGAGAAGCGGAATTATTAGGACCCAGATTGCAGTTCCTATGGCTTCCACTAGATGTCAACAGTCTTTAGAAATTGTTCTATGTTTTTTTTTTGTTGAAAAATGAGTAGTCGTATTCTTTCTAAGTGTCACTCAGGTGGACTCTAGTCTGTTGGCGTGAATGAGAGCGCGCTCCGTGTTGTTTTTCTCCGGAGTTGGGAACAGTTTATCCCGTCTTAAACTTGATTGATTATTTACATTTTAGGAGGTTGGATTAGAAACGTTGTTAGAAATGTTTGGACCAAGTTTACAGATAACTTATTAGATCCTTTGTAGGCAGGTTGGGCGAGTTGGAACCAGTGTGTTTCTGAATCAAGTGCGCCAAACAAACTGACAATTTTGGCAATATAAAGAAGGACTTTATTGATCAAAACAACCATTCATTGTGTAACTGAGACCTTTGGGATTGCGGAAAGATGAAGATCTTCAAAGGTAAGCGATTTATTTTATCGCTATTTCTGACTTTCTGTTTGGTTGGAAAATGTTTTTCATGGTTTTGTATGTGGGACGCTGTCCTCGGATAATCACATGGTATGTGGGACACTTTCCTCAGATAATCACATGGTATGTGGGACGCTGTCCTCAGATAATCACATGGTATGTGGGACGCTGTCCTCAGATAATCACATGGTATGCGGGACGCTGTCCTCAGATAATCACATGGTATGCGGGACGCTGTCCTCAGATAATCACATGGTATGCGGGACGCTGTCCTCAGATAATCACATGGTATGTGGGACGCTGTCCTCAGATAATCACATGGTATGCGGGACGCTGTCCTCAGATAATCACATGGTATGTGGGGCGCTGTCCGCAGATAATCACATGGTATGCTTTCGCCGTAAAGCCTTTTTGAAATCTGACAAAGCGGCTGGATTAACAAGAAGTTCATCTTTAAACCGATGTATATCACTTGTATTTTTTATGAATGTTTATTATGACTATTTCTGTATTTTGAATCTGGCGCTCTGCAATTTCACCGGATGTTGTCGTGGTGGGTCGCTAGCAGAAACCCTGCGCCAGAAAAGTTAATAATTGTAATGAATCACGATCACAATATAATTTGTAATCTCTGATGTCTCTCCAGGTTAACCATCTCAGCAGAATGCCCCATGCAGTTAGAGGACTTCCCCATGGATGCCCACGCCTGTCCTCTTAAGTTTGGAAGCTGTAAGTTAATAAGACTCCTCAGTAAACACATCTGGCATTACAGATCTGCTATTATCACACACACACA
Organism: Oncorhynchus keta; assembly: GCF_023373465.1. Taxonomy (NCBI): domain Eukaryota; kingdom Metazoa; phylum Chordata; class Actinopteri; order Salmoniformes; family Salmonidae; genus Oncorhynchus; species Oncorhynchus keta. Next base: position 97,660,921 of record NC_068421.1, on the reverse strand, counting down.
CACACACCACACACGTGATGCTTCTCCTGTGAGTCTGTACCTCTGTCCCAATGCTGTGAAGGTCAGGTTCTGTGGAAGGTCATTAGTAAAAACAAAACAATAATGGTCCAACCTGGCTTCCCTGCGGTACGCCACATTCAACACAATTTGCATTAGAGAGGCTTTCCATTAAAGAAAACGCTCTGTGTTCTATTAGAAAGGTAACTCTCATGCCTCGCGGAAAGCGCAGTGGTCTAAGGCACTGCATCGCAGTGCAAGCTGTGCCACCAGAGACTCTGGGTTCGAGCCCAGGCTCTGTCGCAGCCGGCCGCGACTGGGAGGTCCGTGGGGCGATGCACAATTGGCTTAGTGTCGTCCAGGTTAGGGAGGGGTTGGCCGGTAGGGATATCCTTGTCTCATTGCGCACTAGCGACTCCTGTGGCGGGCCGGGCGCAGTGCATGCTGAGTGCACGGTGTTTCCTCTGACACATTGGTGCGACTGGCTTCCGGGTTGGATGTCTGCTGTGTTAAGAAGCAGTGCGGCTTGGTTGGGTTGTGTTTCGAGGACGCATGGCTCTCGACCTTCGTCTCTCCCGAGCCGTACGGGAGTTGTAGTTATGAGACAAGATAGTAAATACTAACAATTGGATACCACAAAATTGGGGGGTAAAATTCAAAAAAGAAAAAAAGATAGGTAACTCTCACTCCATGATAAGGCAGAGGAAATCCATAACACCTATTTTTTTCAGCAATAGGTTTTATTCCATGACATCAAAAGCTGCACGGAAGTTTAAAAGAACAGCTCCCACAATCTTCTTACTATCAATTTCTTTCAGCCAATCATTAGGCTTTTGTGTCAGTGCCGAGCATGTTGAGTGCCCTTCCCTATAAGCATGCAGAAAGTCTGTTGTTAATATGTTTTCTGTAAAATAACATTGTATTTGGTCAAACACAAATTTTTCCAACAGTTTGTTTATCACCGGTAACAGGCTGATTGGTTGGCTGTTTGAACCATTGAAGGGGTGCTCTGATTGGTCGGCTGTTTGAACCATTAAAGGGGTGCTCTGATTGGTCTGCTGTTTGAACCATTAAAGGGGTGCTCTGATTGGTCGGCTGTTTGAACCATTAAAGGGGTGCTCTGATTGGTCGGCTGTTTGAACCATTAAAGGGGTGCTCTGATTGGTCGGCTGTTTGAACCATTAAAGGGCTACTCTGATTGGTCAGCTGTTTGAACCATTAAAGGGGTGCTCTGCTATTTTTGGACAGCAGATTGACCTTTGACACCCTCCAGGCCTGAGGGCACCCTCCATCTTCTAGGCTTAGATTAAAGATGTGGCAAACAGGAGTCACAATGTATTCTGCTCCCAACCTCGGTAATTTACCATCCAGGTTGTCGGGAACCAGGTGGTTTGTCCTCATTTATATATATTTAAAAAATGACCTTTTCCACATCCGCTTTGTGGAACAGAAAACTACAGCGCTTGTCTTTCATTATTTGGTCTGTTTTACATGAATATGAAGGTTCAGCGTTTGTTGTCTACATGTCACACATACGTTTGCTAATCTTGTCAACTTCAAGTGGTTGGGAATATCAAAGGGTTTTGTTATGAATGAGCCATTGGCCTCAATGAAGGATGGATCTGACTGATCTGTTCTGCCCAAAACATAATTTAATGTGCTCCAAAGAGTTTAACATCTTTATATCATTGATCTTTACTTCATAATACAGTTTCTTCTCTGCTTTTTCTTCAGTTTAGTCACATGATTTCTCAATTTACAGTAGCTATACTGCTACAGCATCTACCAGGAAATCCTCTCTCAGCCTAACAGGAATACAGTACACGGCAACACCTCCTACATTTGCATATCTATCTTTCCTCTATATTCTGTAACCATGTAGAGCTGAATCATCAAAAGGAAAATGTGTTTCAGAGATGGGAAGAATATGAAGGTGATGTTATGAAACCTTTGTTTCTCAGGCTACATATGTTAATATGGGCTATTTTAAGTTATTTTCTGGGTTTTGTGCTATTCTGAGAGGCTGATCACAGGTAGACATGTCAGGGACATTTACATTTGAGTCAATGGTACTGAGTGGGCTGTCCACAGTGGGCTTCTTCCTAAGGCAGACAGTTTCAGTAGAAACAGTGGAATTCAATTCTATGTGCATCTGATTATTGCTGACGACACCCTCGGAGCTAACAGTTACAGGAACATAGATTGGGTTACTTACATTCACTGCACTTCTATTTCTCTGGGATGTAATACTGTTACAACCTTGGACAACATTTCCCCCAACGAACCACTGGCCAAATCCCCTCATATTGATCTCAAACTGTGTTTTTAACACAGAATTAAATTAAACACAGACTAGCTAATCAGGAAAAGTCTAATGAATGAAGCAGCTAACAGACATGATGATGTTGAACTGGTGGCATGTAGAGTTCTCGATCCTTCTGGCATCAACTAGGGCTGTGCCCCAAATGGCTTTTTTTCCCCTATTTAGTGCACTACTCTGTGAATATTGAATAGGATGCTATTTGGGACAAAGACATGGGGGTTGAGCTTGGTCTGGAGGTGAACGTGGTGATGTGTTTGTGTGTCTGTGTGTGTGTGTTCTTCAAATCAAATGTTATTTTTCACATGCGCCGACTTACTTACAAGCCCTTAACCAACAAAGCAGTTCAAGAAATAGAGTTAAAAAAATATTAACTAAATAAACTGAAGTAAAATATAAAAACTAACACAATAAAATGACATAACAATAACGAAGCTATATACACGGGGTACCGGAACCGAGTCAATGTGCGGGGGTACAGGTTAGTCGAGGTCATTTGTACACGTAGGGGTAAAGTGACAATGCATAGATAATACACAGCAAGTAGCAGCAATGTACAAAACAAATGGAGGGGGGGGGGCGGTTCGATGTAATAGCCCGGTGGCCATTTCATTAATTCTTCAGCAGTCTTATGGCTTGGGGGTAGAAGCTGTTAAGGAGCCTCTTGGACCTAGACTTGGCGCTCTGGTACCGCTTGACCTGCGGTAGCAGAGAAAACAGTCTATGACTTGGGTGACTGGAGTCTCTGACAATTGACGAGGTTAACTGCCTGAACAGGCAGTTAACCCACTGTTCCCAGGCCGTCATTGAAAATAAGAATATGTTCTTAACTGACTTGCCTGGTTAAATAAAGGTAAAATAAAATAAATAAAATGATGGGCTCTCTTTTGACACCGCATATTATATAGTTCCTGGATTGCAGGAAGCTTGGCCCCAGTGATGTACTGGGCCATACACATTACCCTCTGTAACAGTTGCCATACCAGGCGGTGACTGGTCAGGATGCTCTCGATGGTGCAGCTGTAGAACATTTCGAGGATATGGGGACCCATGCCAAATCTTTTCTCCAAAGAGGGAAAAGGTTTTGTCGTGCCCTCTTCACGACTGTCTTGGTGTGTTTGGACCATGATAGTTTGTTGCCAAGGAATTTGAAACTCTCGACCCGCTCCACTACAGCTCCATTGATGTTAATGGAGGCCTGTTCGGCCCGCCTTTTCATGTAGTCCACGATCAGCTCCTTTGTCTTGCTCACATTGAGGGAGAGGTTGTTGTCCTGGCACCACACTGCCAGTTCTCTGACCTTCTAGGCTGTCTCGTCGTTGTTGGTGATCAGATTAAATATGAATATTTTCTTAACTCTTGAACTGCACTGTTGCTAAAGGGCATGTAAGTAAGCATTTCACAGTAAGGTCTCTCTTTACCTGTTGTATTCGGCGCATTTGACAAAAAACATTTGATATGTCATGTGACTTTGTAAATGAACCAATCACTTGCTCCAAGCATTCTCTCTAAACCAATTAGTGCCTTGCAAATGTATTTGTCCCCCTTGGTGTTTTTCCTATTTTGTTGCATTACAACCTGTCATTTTAATAGATTTTTATTTGAATTGTAGCGGTATTTATTAGAGAGGGGTAAAGAAAGATTTTGTTGGGCCACCAGGCAGGTATTGACCATGCCGAAAGGAAAAGAGTAGAATAGAGAGAGTACCACTACCAGACCCACACACATCAGCAGAAGAGACTGACTAGAGTGTAGCCTGTTTACCAGATAGCCAGTGGAGAGAAAAGAGAATACACACCATATAAAACCCACATCACAGCACAGGGGTAAGTAACCCAAACAAGAATACCTCATACAATAATACTAATACTAATAATGGCAGAGCAATTCAACAGCAACTTCGTACAAGAACGAACCCAGTCATCAACATAGGATTTGCAATAATCTGTATTATTTTCTAGTGGATGAGTGCAGAGGGTATGAATGTGGGGGGTGTTCACCGACACAACAAAGGCCTTAAAACTGTCCACAGTCTTGAACGAGCTCTCTTTATTTCCTCCTTCCTCACTGCTCATGCGCTCTTAAAGTGGCAGCGCACGGTGAAGGCTCTGAGCAGATTTCGCCACAACCTGTCATTTTAATAGATTTTTATTTGAATTTCATGTAATGGACATACACAAATAGTCTATATTGGTGAAGTGAAATTAATAAATAAATAAAAGTGCATATGTATTCACCCCCTTTGCTATGAAGCCCCTAAATAAGACCTGGTTCATATGTATTCACCCCCTTTGCTATGAAGCCCCTAAATAAGATCAGGTGCAACCAAGTACCTTCAGAGGTCACATAATTAGTTAAATAAAATCCACCTGTGTGCAGTCTAAGTGTCACATGATCTCAGTATATATACACCTGTTCTGAAAGGCCCCAGAGTCTGCAACACCACTAAGCAAGGGGCACCACCAAGCAAGCAGCACCATGAAGACCAAGGAGCTCTCCAAACAGGTCAGGGACAAAGTTGTGGAGAAGTACAGATCAGGGTGACTTATAAAAAAATATCTGAAACTTTGAACATCCCATGGAGCACCATTAAATCCATTGTTAAAAAATGTAAAGAATATGGCACCACAACAAACCTGTAGAGAGAGGGCCACCCACCAAAACTCACGGACCAGGCAACAAAAATTAGAGAGGCAGCAAAGAGATCAAACATAACACTGAAAAAGCTGCAAAGAGGAGACTGGAGAATCTGTCCATAGGACCACTTTAAGCCGTATACTCCACAGAGCTGGGCTTTATGGAAGAGTGGCCATAAGAAAGTCGTTCCTTAACGAATAAAATAAGCAAACACGTTTGGTGTTCGCCAAAAGGCATGTGGGAGACTCCCCAAACATATGGAAGAAGGTACTCTGGTCAGATGAGACTACAATTGAGCTTTTTGGCCATCAAGGAAAATGCTATGTCTAGCGCAAACCCAACACCTCTCATCACCCCGAGAACACCATCCCCACAGTAAAGCATGGTGGTGGCAGGATCATGCTGTGGGGATGTTTTTCATTGGCATGTACTGGGAATCTGGTCAGAATTTAAGGAATGATAGTTGACGCTAAATACAGGGAAATTCTTGAGGGAAACCTGTGTCAGTCTTCCAGAGATTTGAGCCTGGGACGGAGGTTCACCTTCCAGCAGGACAATGACCCTAAGCATGCTGCTAAAGCAACACTCGAGTGGTTTAACAGAAATCATTTAAATCTCTTGAAATGGCCTTGTCGATGCCCAGACGTCAATCCAATTGAGAATCTGTGGTATGACTTAAAGATTGCTGTACACCAGCGGAACCCATCCAACTAGAAGGAGCTGGAGCAGTTTTGCCTTGAAGAATGTGCAAAAATCCCAGTGGCTAGATGTGCCAAGCTTATAGAGACAAACCCCAAGAGACTTGCGGCTGTAATTGCTGCAAAAGGTGGCTCCAGAAAATATTGACTTTGGGGGGGTGAATAATTATGCACGCTCAATTTTTATTTTTTTGTCTTATTTCTTGTTTGTTTCACAATAAAAATATATTGCATCTTCAAAGTGGTAGGCATGTTAGGCACTATCCCCTATATTGTGCCCTATGGGCCCTGGTCAAAAGTCATGCACTATAAAGGGAACACAGTGCCATTTGGGACGTAAACCAAGACTATACCAGGGTATCCTGTCTTGTCAAGGGATAATAAGATAAGACTTCCAGGGCCCGTAGGGTTGTCAGATGAGATGCTTGGCTAGACTGGCTGAAGAAACTTGCTTGGCTAGAGGTAGTCAGAAGAGACTAGCGCTTGGCTAGAGGCTGTCAGAAGAGACTAGCGCTTGGCTAGAGGCTGTCAGAAGAGACCAGCACGTGGCTAGAGGCTGTCAGAAGAGACTAGCGCTTGGCTAGAGGCTGTCAGAAGACATCAGCACGTGGCTAGAGGCTGTCAGAAGAGACTAGCGCTTGGCTAGAGGCTGTCAGAAGAGACTAGCGCTTGGCTAGAGGCTGTCAGAAGAGACTAGCTGTCACGCCCTGGGGGTTCTCCATGGTGTAATAGGTCAGAGCGTGACTAGGTTATTATAGTTCTATGTTGGTGTGTGGGTATGGTTCCCAATTGGAGGCAGCTTGCCTCTAATTGGGGTCATACTTAGTGTGTCCCTTTTCCCACCTGCGATGTGGGATATTGTTTGTATGAGTGCCTATGTGCGCTACGTACTGCACTTTTGTTAATTCTTTGTTGTTTTGAAGTTTCACTGTAATAAATATGTGGAACTCTACTCACGCTGCGCCTTGGTCCGATTATTTAAACGACAGTGGTGACACGAGCACTTGGCCAAGTAAGCTTTATTTGTCAGACTAAAAGTAGTGGTGTGACTGATGAATACATTAATTTACTGCAGCCTCCAGTGATCTGTCCTCTGGTTTTAACTTGGTATTCAGTCCACAATCCCTTTTTGCAGTTCAAGCTACAACTGTAATTTACTGTGATTAATTGATTGATTTAATTCATGAGATAATTAACACTTGTAGGCCAGAGACAACAGAGAGAGAGAGTGAGAGAGAGAGAGGATCCTCGGCTTCATTGTGTCTCGATCTGTGTCTCGATCTGGTCTCGATCTGGTCTCGATCTGGTCTCTCAGCATGGGACTTAAATGGCACCCTATGCCCCCCACGTGCCCCGTCCAAAGGTAGTTCGCTGAATAGGGAATAGAGTGCCATTTGGCACTTAGCCTCCGTCTCCGACTCCATTAAACCTTAATTATTCCCTGTAACCTAATGAACATGGCCCACCTATTGAACATGACCCACCAAATGAACATGACCCAGCTAATAAACATGACCCAGCTAATAAACATGACCCAGCTAATAAACATGACCCAGCTAATAAACATGACCCAGCTAATAAACATGACCCAACTCAGCACTGCAGCTCACTCATTCATGATGTGAAGGTCTCTCAGCTGTCTTCACCTCCTCCTCTACCTGGTATAGAGACCGTGTTAATCACCTCCTCCTCCTCTAACTGGTGTAGAGACAGTGTTAATCACCACCACCTCCTCCTCTAACTGGTATAGAGACAGTGTTAATCACCACCTCCTCCTCCTCTAACTGGTATAGAGACAGTGTTAATCACCACCTCCTCCTCTAACTGGTATAGAGACAGTGTTAATCACCTCCTCCTCCTCTAACTGGTATAGAGACAGTGTTAATCACCACCTCCTCCTCCTCTAACTGGTATAGAGACAGTGTTAATCACCACCTCCTCCTCCTCTAACTGGTATAGAGACAGTGTTAATCACCACCTCCTCCTCCTCCTCTAACTGGTATAGAGACAGTGTTAATCACCACCTCCTCCTCCTCTAACTGGTATAGAGACAGTGTTAATCACCACCTCCTCCTCCTCCTCTAACTGGTATAGAGACAGTGTTAATCACCACCTCCTCCTCCTCTAACTGGTATAGAGACAGTGTTAATCACCACCTCCTCCTCCTCTAACTGGTATAGAGACAGTGTTAATCACCACCTCCTCCTCCTCTAACTGGTGTAGAGACAGTGTTAATCACCTCCTCCTCTAACTGGTATAGAGACAGTGTTAATCACCTCCTACTCCTCCTGTAACTGGTGTAGAGACAGTGTTAATCACCTCCTCCTCTAACTGGTATAGAGACAGTGTTAATCACCACCTCCTCCTCCTCTAACTGGTATAGAGACAGTGTTAATCACCACCTCCTCCTCCTCTAACTGGTGTAGAGACAGTGTTAATCACCACCTCCTCTAACTGGTATAGAGACCGTGTTAATCACCTCCTACTCCTCCTCTAACTGGTGTAGAGACAGTGTTAATCACCACCTCCTCTAACTGGTATAGAGACAGTGTTAATCACCACCACCTCCTCTAACTGGTATAGAGACAGTGTTAATCATCACCACCTCCTCTAACTGGTGTGGAGACAGTATTAATCACCTCCTACTCCTCCTCTAACTGGTATAGAGACAGTGTTAATCACCACCACCTCCTCTAACTGGTATAGAGACAGTGTTAATCACCACCTCCTCCTCTAACTGGTATAGAGACAGTGTTAATCACCACCACCTCCTCTAACTGGTATAGAGACAGTGTTAATCACCACCTGCCTCCTCTAACTGGTGTAGAGACAGCGTTAATCACCACCTCCTCCTCTAACTGGTATAGAGACAGTGTTAATCACCACCTCCTCCTCCTCTAACTGGTATAGAGACAGTGTTAATCACCACCTCCTCCTCCTCTAACTGGTATAGAGACAGGCTGTTAACCACCACCTCCTCCTCCTCTAACTGGTGTAGAGACAGTGTTAATCACCACCTCCTCATAACTGGTATAGAGACCGTGTTAATCACCTCCTACTCCTCCTGTAACTGGTGTGGAGACAGTGTTAATCACCACCTCCTCTAACTGGTATAGAGACAGTGTTAATCACCACCACCTCCTCTAACTGGTGTAGAGACAGTGTTAATCACCACCACCTCCTCCTCTAACTGGTATAGAGACAGTGTTAATCACCACCACCTCCTCCTCTAACTGGTATAGAGACAGTGTTAATCACCACCTCCTCCTCCTCTAACTGGTATAGAGACAGTGTTAATCACCACCTCCTCCTCCTCTAACTGGTGTAGAGACAGTGTTAATCACCACCTCCTCTAACTGGTATAGAGACCGTGTTAATCACCTCCTACTCCTCCTCTAACTGGTGTAGAGACAGTGTTAATCACCACCTCCTCTAACTGGTATAGAGACAGTGTTAATCACCACCACCTCCTCTAACTGGTATAGAGACAGTGTTAATCACCACCACCTCCTCTAACTGGTATAGAGACAGTGTTAATCACCACCACCTCCTCTAACTGGTATAGAGACAGTGTTAATCACCACCACCTCCTCCTCTAACTGGTGTAGAGACAGTGTTAATCACCACCTCCTCCTCCTCCTCTAACTGGTGTAGAGACAGATATTATCCTCCCTAACCATGATTGACTATGCTGACGGTTGGCCATTTGTTTACATGGGAGTTCTTAAAGAGATGGGTGGGGCTAAGGCTTAAAAGGGTGTGAACGATGCTGAATTGGGACATAAATACATTTGCTAAAATGTATAAAACACTTTTTTCGCTTTGTCATTATGGAATGTCCTTGAGTGGCCCAGCCAGGGCTCTTGAGTGGCCCAGCCAGGGCTCCTTGAGTGGCCCAGCCAGAGCTCCTTGAGTGGTCCAGCCAGGGCTCCTTGAGTGGCCCAGCCAGGGCTCCTTGAGTGGCCCAGCCAGAGCTCCTTGAGTGGCCCAGCCAGGGCTCCTTGAGTGGCCCAGCCAGGGCTCCTTGAGTGGCCCAGCCAGGGCTCCTTGAGTGGCCCAGCCAGGGCTCCATGAGTGGCCCAGCCAGGGTCCATGTGAGTGGCCCAGCCAGAGCTCCTTGAGTGGCCCAGCCAGGGCTGCCCCACTTGAGTGGCCCAGCCAGGGCTCCTTGAGTGGCCCAGCCAGGGCTCCATTGAGTGGCCCAGCCAGAGCCATCCTAGGTGAGTGGCCCAGCCAGGGCTCCTTGAGTGGCCCAGCCAGCGCCCTCCTGTGAGTGGCCCAGCCAGAGCTCCATGTGAGGTGGCCCAGCCAGGGTCCTGTGAGTGGCCCAGCCAGGGCTCCTTGTAGGTGGCAGTGGCCCAGCCAGGGCTCCTTGAGTGGCCCAGCCAGGGCTCCTGTGAGTGGCCCAGCCAGAGCTCCTTGAGTGGCCCAGCCAGGGCTCCTTGAGTGGCCCAGCCAGAGCTCCTTGAGTGGCCCAGCCAGGGCTCCTTGAGTGGCCCAGCCAGGCTCCATGTGAGTGGCCCAGCCAGAGCTCCATGAGTGGTGCCAGCCAGGGCCCCTGTGAGTGGCCCAGCCAGAGCTGCCTTGAGTGGCCCAGCCAGGGCTCCTTGAGTGGCCCAGCCAGGCTCCAGTGGCCCAGCCAGGGCTCCTTGAGTGGCCCAGCCAGGTGCACCCTTGAGTGGCCCAGCCAGGGCTCCCCACTGAGTGGCCCAGCCAGGGCTCATTGAGTGGCCCAGCCAGGGCTCCTTGAGTGGCCCAGCCAGGCTCCTTGAGTGGCCCAGCTAGAGCTCCTTGAGTGGCCCAGCTAGAGCTCCTTGAGTGGCCCAGCCAGAGCTCCTTGAGTGGCCCAGTCAGAGACCTGAAAATAGCTGTTCAGCAATGCTCCCCTTCCAACCTGACATAACTTGAGAGGATCTGCAGAGAAGAATGGGAGAAGAAAGAACAGAAAAACAAAAACAAATCTGGGGATGAGGTAGGTAGTTGGTTGGGCTATTTACAGATGGGCTGTGTACAGCTGCAGCGATCGGTTAGCTGCTCTGACAGCTGACGCTTAAAGCTAGTGAGGGAGATATGAGTCTCCAACTTCAGTGATTTTTGCAATTTGTTCCAGTCATTGGCAGCAGAGAACTGGAAGGAAAGGCGGCCAAAGGAGGAATTGGCTTTGGGGGTGACCAGTGAAATATACCTGCTGGAGCGCGTGCTACGTGTGGGTGCTGCTATGGTGGCAGGTGCACCAGTTTCGACATCCTGTAGAGTCCATGTAGTAGGTGCCAGGTGGACCAGTTTCGACACCCTGTAGAGTCCATGTAGTAGGTGGCAGTTGCACCAGTTTCGACACCCTGTAGAGTCCATGTAGTAGGTGCCAGGTGCCCCAGTTTCTTGAGGGAGAAAGTATGTACACTCATTACAAATATATGGGTGAGAAGGGGGATACCTTGTAAAAGTATTTTTCCTATTTTGTTGCATTACAACCTGTAAATAACATGGATTTGGACACAAAATAGTCCAAATTGGTGAAGTGAAATACTTTTTCTAATAAATAAAAACAGAAAAGTGGTGTGTGTATGTGTTCACCCCCTCTGCTATGAAGCCCCTAAATAACATCTGGTCTAACCAATTACCTTCAGAAGTCACATAATTAGTTAAATAAAGTCCACTTGTGTACAATCTAAGTGTCACATGATCTCAGTATATATACACCTGTTCTGAAAGGCCCCAGAGTCTGCAACACCACTAAGCAAGGGGCACCACCAAACAAGCGGCACCATGAAGATCAAGGAGCTCTCCAAACAGGGTCAGGGACAAAGTTGTGTAGAAGTACAAATGAGGGTTGAGTTATAAATAAATATATCTGAAACTTTGAACATCCCACGGAGCACCAATAAATGCATTATTAAAAAATGGAAAGAATATTTATATGTGGCACCACAACAAACCTGCGAAGAGAGGGCCAGCCACCAACACTCACAGACCAGGCAAGGAGGGCATTAATCAGAGAGGCAACAAAGAGACCAAAGATGACCCTGAAGGAGCTGCAAAGCTAGACAGCGGAGATTGGAGTACCTGTCCATAGGACCACTTTAAGCCGTACACTCCAGAGAGCTGGGCTTTACGGAAGAGTGGATCCGTATCCAAAAAAAGGCATGTGGGAGACTCCCCAAATATATGGAAGAAGGTACTCTGGTCAGATGAGACTAAAATTGAACTTTTTGGCCATCAAGGAAAACACTATGTCTGGCGCAAACCAAACACCTCTCACCCCCCCCCCCCGATAACACCATCTGTAGGGATGTTTTTCATCGGCAGGGACTGGGAAACTGGTCAGAATCGAAGGAAGGATGGGTGGCGCCAAATACAGGGAAATTCTTGAGGGAAACCTGTTTCAGTCTTCCAGAGATTTGAGACTGGGACAGAGGTTCACCTTCCAGCAGGACAATGACCCTAAACACACCGCTAAAGCAACATTCGAGTGGTTTAAGGGGAAACATTTACATGTCTTGGAATGGCTTAGTCAAAGCCCAGACCTCAATCCAATTGAGAATCTGTGGTAGGACTTGAAGATTGCTGTACACCAGCGGAACCCATCCAACTTGAAGGAGCTGGAGCAGTATTGCCTTGAAGAATGGGCAGAAATCCCACTGGCTAGATGTGCCAAGCTTATAGAGACATAGGGCTCCATCCAGTAGCGGGAGACTGGCACCGTGCTCTACTCCGTCCAGTGACGGGAGACTGGCAACGTGCTCTACTCTGTCCAGTGACGGGAGACTGGCAGAGGGCTCCATCCAGTAGCGGGAGGCTGGCACCGTGCTCTACTCCGTCCAGTAGCGGGAGACTGGCAACGTGCTCTACTCTGTCCAGTGACGGGAGACTGGCAGAGGGCTCCATCCAGTAGCGGGAGACTGGCACCGTGCTCTACTCTGTCCAGTGACGGGAGACTGGCACCGTGCTCTACTCCATCCAGTAGCGGGAGACTGGCACCGTGCTCTACTCCATCCAGTAGCGGGAGACTGGCAACGTGCTCTACTCTGTCCAGTGACGGGAGACTGGCAGAGGGCTCCATCCAGTAGCGGGAGACTGGCACCGTGCTCTACTCCGTCCAGTGATGGGAGACTGGCAGAGGGCTCCATCCAGTAGCGGGAGACTGGCACCGTGCTCTACTCTGTCCAGAGACGGGAGACTGGCACCGTGCTCTACACCGTCCAGTAGCGGGAGACTGGCACCGTGCTCTACTCCGTCCAGTGACGGGAGACTGGCACCGTGCTCTACTCCATCCAGTGACGGGAGACTGGCACCGTGCTCTACTCCATCCAGTAGCGGGAGACTGGCACCGTGCTCTACTCCATCCAGTAGCGGGAGACTGGCACCGTGCTCTACTCCGTCCAGCGTACTTCAACCATTTTTTTAAAATATATTTTTTTAATCTTTATTTAACCAGGCAAGTCAGTTAAGAAGAAATTCTTATTTTCAATGACGGCCTAGGAACAGTGTTCAGAGGCAGAATGACAGATTTGTACCTTGTCAGCTCGGGAGTTTGAACTTGCAACCTTCCGGTTACTAGTCCAACGATCTAACCACTAGGCTACCCTGCCGCCCCAGCATAGGTGACAAGGGTACAGTCTGCAGTTTGTTGTGCTTTGCATCCCAGAGGTCCTAGCGCCTGTCCTAGCGCCTTGAGAGAGGAGATTTCCTCCCTCCTTCAAAAGCAGGCTATTCGGTTGGTCCCCGAGTCAGAAGAACAAAGCGGTTGGTACAGCGGGTACTTCTTAGTTGCCAAGAGCGATAGAATGTTGCATCCATCCTAGAATTACGTGTATTAAAGAAGCACCTCAATGTTGCAAGTTCAAAATGCTTACACTTTGCCGGCTATTGCAGACGGTGTGACCCAGCGATTGGTTCACGTCCATAGATCTGAAGGATGCCTTTTTTCATGTGCTATACCGTACATCGTCATACATACTTTTTCTATGGTGGTGGAGGAAGTTTTGGCACCGGAGCGGTGCCAGCAGATCAGAGTATTTGCCTTTCTGGACGATAGGCTGGTCGTAGCAGAGTCAAGGGAACATGTGGAGCTCCACACTGCTAAGCTGGTTTCCACATTTGCTGGGGTTCATAGTGAATCACAAGAAAAGTTATTTGACTTGCCTTTGACTTGACTTGCGTAGTCAGTTTCTGGGTCTCGTTCTGGATCATGTATCTTTGTCCCAACAGAGGAAGGTCGCATTCCGGCTCTTTCTGTCACGGTTTCAGCTGAAACACTTGGTGCCTTTTAGCTTGTGCCTGCTATTATTGGAGAGACCCGTGACTGCTGTTGCAGGGGGTTCTCATGGGCCAGGTAGTGTCCGCAGGGTGATCATGACAGACTCCTCCTTAATGGGATGTGGAGCACTGTGTGTGGGCTGCTTGGAAAGAGAGATTTGGTCAACAGCTCAAAGTATGCTGCTTATCAATGACCTAGAGCTATTGACTGTTTTGCTGGCGCTAATGCATTTCCTTGTGATGTTGTAGGGCCAGCATGAGCTACTGACTGTTTTGCTGGCGCTAATGCATTTCCTTGTGATGTTGTAGGGCCAGCATGAGCTACTGACTGTTTTGCTGGCGCTAATGCGTTTCCTTGTGATGTTGTAGGGCCAGCATGAGCTACTGACTGTTTTGCTGGCGCTGAGGCATTTCCTTCTGATGTTGTAGGGCCAGCATGAGCTACTGACTGTTTTGCTGGCACTGAGGCATTTCCTTGTGATGTTGTAGGGCCAGCATGAGCTACTGACTGTTTTGCTGGCACTGAGGCATTTCCTTCTGATGTTGTAGGGCCAGCATGAGCTACTGACTATTTTGATGGCACTGAGGCATTTCCTTCTGATGTTGTAGGGCCAGCAAGTGTCGGTAAGGGTCTGTTGTTGATGCTGGTTCCAGGAGATCATCCCCCTGTTGGGTGGGGACACATGGCGGGTATCCTGTTTCCTGTCTTCTGTTGTGGATATGTATCCTGTCTCTTGTTGTAGATGCGTACCCTGTTTCCTGTCTTCTGCTGTAGATGTGTATCCTGTTTCCTGTCTTCTGTTGTAGATGACTATCCTGTGTCCTGTCTCCTGTTGTAGATGAGTATCCTGTGTCCTGTCTCCTGTTGTAGATGCGTATGCGTATCCTGTTTCCTGTCTTCTGCTGTAGATGTGTATCCTGTTTCCTGTCTTCTGTTGTAGATGCATATCCTGTTTCCTGTCTTCTGGTGTAGATGAGTATCCTGTGTCCTGTCTCCTGTTGTAGATGCGTATCCTGTTTCCTGTCTCCTATTGTAGATGCGTATCCTGTTTCCTGTCTCTTGTTGGAGATGCGTATCCTGGTTCCTGTCTCCTGTTGTAGATGCGTATCCTGTTTCCTGTCTCTTGTTGGAGATGCATATCCTGTTTCCTGTCTCCTGTTGTAGATGCGTATCCTGTTTCCTGTTTCCTTTTCTAGATGCGTATCCTGTGTCTGAGGTGGTGTATTCGTGGACTCAGGGAGCAGCCAAGTCAGTGGTGGTGGCAGAGGAGGGGTCACGACTCAACCAGTATCATCTGATAGGACAGACCGCTGGCACTGAGGACATCTATACTAGCAGAGGTACACACACGAAATCACACATAGTATCATGACAGGATATGACCCAGATGTAGACACGGGAGGTGGATAGTACAGTTCTCAGATTATTTATTAGAAACATGGGGCAAAGGGCAGGTCGAGGGAAGGCAGAGGATCGTGATCAGGTCAGAGTCAGGCAGGCAGGCACAGAACGGCAGATAGGCTCGGGGTCAGGGCAGGCAGAATGGTCCGAACCCGGGAAAACCTAAGAAACAGAACTAGTGAAATGGGAAGGCAGGAAAGAACGCTGTCAAGGCCTGACAAGACAAGACGAACTGGCAACAGACAAACAGAGGACGCAGGTATAAATACACTGGGGATAATGGAGAAGATGGGCGACACCTGGAGGGGGGGTGGAGACAAGCACAAAGACAGGTGAAACAGATCAGGGTGTGACACAGGCTGCAGCTCAGACAGCAAGTTATCATTCTAATCTCTTATTACTCACCTATTCATCCTCCTACCAATCACCCATTCACTGCCATACCGATCCTAACAACTACTGTCATGGACATACTGATCCTAACAACTACTGTCACTGACATACTGATCCTATTAACTCCTGTCAGGGAATACCCCTGTATTGGACAAAATGAATGGCATGTCATTGGCATCGGACAAACCATATACACATTGGCCAATACCACCCAATTCGGCGTTGATTCATCCAAAGTGTATTGCAAATGCCATATGGTAATTGCCAGTTGTAACACTTTAAAAATTCAACAGGGGGCAAATGCGCTCCACCGGGGTTTTTCATATTGGATATGTAACCCAAATTAATGTCCAAAAGTAAAATTTTGAAAAAATGAACTTTTTTTCAAAAACTTATCACCCCTTAAAAAAGTGCTTTCTGGACCGTTTTTCGAAATTCTTTCGATTTTTTTGTCAATTACACATGTGTAAGAACTGTATGAATATACTTTTGTCCAATTTTATTATCATAATTTTTTAATTTTTTTTTATATGCGCATAAGGAATATGTTTTGTCCAATTCCAATATGATTTCATAGGAAGTCAAAGTCAAAAGTCAAAAATGTCAAAATTTTGTAAAAACTTCACACACCCATAAAAAAGTGCTTTCTGGACCGTTTTTCGAAATTCTTTCGATTTTTTGTCAATTACACATGTGTAAGAACTGTATGAATATACTTTTGTCCAATTTTATTATCATAATTTTTTTTTTTTTTTTTTTTTTACATGCGCATAAGGAATATGTTTTGTCCAATTCCAATATGATTTCATAGGAAGTCAAAAGTCAAAAGTCAAAAATGTCAAAATTTTGTAAAAACTTCACACACCCTTAAAAAGTGCTTTCTGGACCGTTTTTTGAAATTCTTTCAATTTTTTGTCAATTACACATGTGTAAGAACTGTATGAATATACTTTTGTCCAATTTTATTATCATATTTTTTTATATATTTTTTTAATTGTGCATAAGGATTTTTTGTGGGCCAAATGACGTAAGAAATTTGACATGCTCAAAAATCCTGCAGAAATGCAAAATTGACTGGCCTGATGAACTCGGGATGGCCGGGCAGTGATAGTTGTTCCTTTCCATCACTCGTTGTGTTGACTTCATCATGTCCATTTTGTGATGTTTTTTCACTATATAATCATATTGCAAGTGCACGTGCATTTGCAATATGTTTCAATGTGCATTTACCATATGAAATTTGACCTTGCTCAAAAATGCAAAATTGACTGGTCTGATGAACACAGGATGGCCGAGCAGTGATAGTTGTTCCTTTCCATCACTCGTTGTGTTGATTTCATCATGTCCATTTGGTGATGTTTTTCACTATAGCAAAGTCACTGTGCATTTGCAATATGGTTCAATGGGCAGGTACCATATGAAATTTGACATGCTATAAAAATCCTGCAAATGTGAAATTGACTGGCCTGATGAACACAGGATGGCCTGGCAGTGATAGTTGTTCATTTCCATCACTCGTTGTGTTGATTTCATCATGTCCATTAGGTGATGTTTTTCACTATAGAATCATATTGCAAATGCACGTGCATTGTTGTGCAACTGGTAACCCAAAATTAAAATATGGTTGTAAATGCATTTACCGGGACTCCTATTATCCATGCCCGCTATGGGAGTACCCTACTACGGCCCTCTATCTATGGGGGCAGTCCTGAGTGCTTTATGGACTGTTTAAAATATTCTGATGGATACGCATGTTGTGCAACTGGTGATTGAAAATAGGCACCTGGTAACCCAAAAATGAAAATATGGTTGTGAATGCATTTACCGGTCATTCTGATATTAATGCCCGCTATGGGAACACAGGATGGCCGAGCAGTGATAGTTGTACATTTCCATCACTCGTTGTGTTGATTTCATCATGTCCATTAGGTGATGTTTTTACACTATAGAATCATATTGCAAGTGCGCGCGCATTTGCAATATGTTTCAATGTGCATTTACCATATGAAATTTGAAATGCTCAAAAATGCAAAATTGACTGGTCTGATGGACACAGGATGGCCGAGCAGTGATAGTTGTACATTTCCATCACTCGTTGTGTTGATTTCATCATGTCCATTAGGTGATGTTTTTACACTATAGAATCATATTGCAAGTGCGCGCGCATTTGCAATATGTTTCAATGTGCATTTACCATATGAAATTTGAAATGCTCAAAAATGCAAAATTGACTGGTCTGATGGACACAGGATGGCCGAGCAGTGATAGTTGTACATTTCCATCACTCGTTGTGTTGATTTCATCATGTCCATTAGGTGATGTTTTTCACTATAGAATCATATTGCAAATGCACGTGCATTGTTGTGCAACTGGTAACCCAAAAATAAAAATATGGTTGTAAATGCATTTACCGGTCATTCTGATATTAATGCTCGCTATGGGAACACAGGATGGCCGGGCAGTGATAGTTGTACATTTCCATCACTCGTTGTGTTGATTTCATCATGTCCATTAGGTGATGTTTTTACACTATAGAATCATATTGCAAAGTGCGCGCGCATTTGCAATATGTTTCAATGTGCATTTACCATATGAAATTTGAAATGCTCAAAAATGCAAAATTGACTGGTCTGATGGACACAGGATGGCCGAGCAGTGATAGTTGTACATTTCCATCACTCGTTGTGTTGATTTCATCATGTCCATTAGGTGATGTTTTTCACTATAGAATCATATTGCAAATGCACGTGCATTGTTGTGCAACTGGTAACCCAAAAATTAAAATATGGTTGTAAATGCATTTACCATTCTGGACTCTCTATTATCCATGCCCGCTATGGGAGTACCCTACTACGGCCCTCTATCTATGGGGGCAGTCCTGAGTGCTTTATGGACTGTTTAAAATATTCTGATGGATACATGTTGTGCAACTGGTGATTGAAAATAGGCACCTGGTAACCCAAAAATGAAAATATGGTTGTGAATGCATTTACCGGTCATTCTGATATTAATGCCCGCTATGGGAACACAGGATGGCCGAGCAGTGATAGTTGTACATTTCCATCACTCGTTGTGTTGATTTCATCATGTCCATTAGGTGATGTTTTTACACTATAGAATCATATTGCAAGTGCGCGCATTTGCAATATGTTTCAATGTGCATTTACCATATGAAATTTGAAATGCTCAAAATGCAAAATTGACTGGTCTGATGGACACAGGATGGCCGAGCAGTGATAGTTGTACATTTCCATCACTCGTTGTGTTGATTTCATCATGTCCATTAGGTGATGTTTTTACACTATAGAATCATATTGCAAGTCACGCGCATTTGCAATATGTTTCAATGTGCATTTACCATATGAAATTTGAAATGCTCAAAAATGCAAAATTGACTGGTCTGATGGACACAGGATGGCCGAGCAGTGATAGTTGTACATTTCCATCACTCGTTGTGTTGATTTCATCATGTCCATTAGGTGATGTTTTTCACTATAGAATCATATTGCAAATGCACGTGCATTGTTGTGCAACTGGTAACCCAAAAATAAAAATATGGTTGTAAATGCATTTACCGGTCATTCTGATATTAATGCTCGCTATGGGAACACAGGATGGCCGGGCAGTGATAGTTGTACATTTCCATCACTCGTTGTGTTGATTTCATCATGTCCATTAGGTGATGTTTTTACACTATAGAATCATATTGCAAGTGCGCGCGCATTTGCAATATGTTTCAATGTGCATTTACCATATGAAATTTGACATGCTCAAAAATGCAAAATTGACTGGTCTGATGGACACAGGATGGCCGAGCAGTGATAGTTGTACATTTCCATCACTCGTTGTGTTGATTTCATCATGTCCATTAGGTGATGTTTTTCACTATAGAATCATATTGCAAGTGCGCGCGCATTTGCAATATGTTTCAATGTGCATTTACCATATGAAATTTGACATGCTCAAAAATGCAAAATTGACTGGTCTGATGAACACAGGATGGCTGAGCAGTGATAGTTGTACATTTCCATCACCTGTTGTGTTGATTTCATCATGTCCATTTGTTTATGTTTTCTCACTTTTGCAAAGTCACTGTGCATTTGCAATATGGTTCAATGGGCAGGTACCATCACGAATTTGTCATGCTATAAAAATCCTGCAGGAATGTGAAATTGACTGGTCTGATGAACACAGGATGGCCGAGCAGTGATAGTTGTACATTTCCATCACTTGTTGTGTTGATTTCATCATGTCCATTAGGTGATGTTTTTCACTATAGAATCATATTGCAAATGCACGTGCATTGTTGTGCAACTGGTAACCCAAAAATAAAAATATGGTTGTAAATGCATTTACCGGTCATTCTGATATTAATGCTCGCTATGGGAACACAGGATGGCCGGGCAGTGATAGTTGTACATTTCCATCACTCGTTGTGTTGATTTCATCATGTCCATTAGGTGATGTTTTTACACTATAGAATCATATTGCAAGTGCGCGCGCATTTGCAATATGTTTCAATGTGCATTTACCATATGAAATTTGACATGCTCAAAAATGCAAAATTGACTGGTCTGATGGACACAGGATGGCCGAGCAGTGATAGTTGTACATTTCCATCACTCGTTGTGTTGATTTCATCATGTCCATTAGGTGATGTTTTTTCACTATAGAATCATATTGCAAGTGCGCGCATTTGCAATATGTTTCAATGTGCATTTACCATATGAAATTTGACATGCTCAAAAATGCAAAATTGACTGGTCTGATGAACACAGGATGGCTGAGCAGTGATAGTTGTACATTTCCATCACCTGTTGTGTTGATTTCATCATGTCCATTTGTTTATGTTTTCTCACTTTTGCAAAGTCACTGTGCATTTGCAATATGGTTCAATGGGCAGGTACCATCACGAATTTGTCATGCTATAAAAATCCTGCAGGAATGTGAAATTGACTGGTCTGATGAACACAGGATGGCCGAGCAGTGATAGTTGTACATTTCCATCACTTGTTGTGTTGATTTCATCATGTCCATTAGGTGATGTTTTTTCACTATAGAATCATATTGCAAATGCACGTGCATTGTTGTGCAACTGGTAACCCAAAAATTAAAATATGGTTGTAAATGCATTTACCGGTCATTCTGATATTAATGCTCGCTATGGGAACACAGGATGGCCGGGCAGTGATAGTTGTACATTTCCATCACTCGTTGTGTTGATTTCATCATGTCCATTAGGTGATGTTTTTACACTATAGAATCATATTGCAAGTGCGCGCGCATTTGCAATATGTTTCAATGTGCATTTACCATATGAAATTTGACATGCTCAAAAATGCAAAATTGACTGGTCTGATGGACACAGGATGGCCGAGCAGTGATAGTTGTACATTTCCATCACTCGTTGTGTTGATTTCATCATGTCCATTAGGTGATGTTTTTCACTATAGAATCATATTGCAAGTGCGCGCGCATTTGCAATATGTTTCAATGTGCATTTACCATATGAAATTTGACATGCTCAAAAATGCAAAATTGACTGGTCTGATGAACACAGGATGGCTGAGCAGTGATAGTTGTACATTTCCATCACCTGTTGTGTTGATTTCATCATGTCCATTTGTTTATGTTTTCTCACTTTTGCAAAGTCACTGTGCATTTGCAATATGGTTCAATGGGCAGGTACCATCACGAATTTGTCATGCTATAAAAATCCTGCAGGAATGTGAAATTGACTGGTCTGATGAACACAGGATGGCCGAGCAGTGATAGTTGTACATTTCCATCACTTGTTGTGTTGATTTCATCATGTCCATTAGGTGATGTTTTTCACTATAGAATCATATTGCAAATGCACGTGCATTGTTGTGCAACTGGTAACCCAAAAATTAAAATATGGTTGTAAATGCATTTACCGGTCATTCTGATATTAATGCTCGCTATGGGAACACAGGATGGCCGGGCAGTGATAGTTGTACATTTCCATCACTCGTTGTGTTGATTTCATCATGTCCATTAGGTGATGTTTTTACACTATAGAATCATATTGCAAGTGCGCGCATTTGCAATATGTTTCAATGTGCATTTACCATATGAAATTTGACATGCTCAAAAATGCAAAATTGACTGGTATGATGGACACAGGATGGCCGAGCAGTGATAGTTGTACATTTCCATCACTCGTTGTGTTGATTTCATCATGTCCATTAGGTGATGTTTTTACACTATAGAATCATATTGCAAGTGCGCGCGCATTTGCAATATGTTTCAATGTGCATTTACCATATGAAATTTGACATGCTCAAAAATGCAAAATTGACTGGTCTGATGGACACAGGATGGCCGAGCAGTGATAGTTGTACATTTCCATCACTCGTTGTGTTGATTTCATCATGTCCATTAGGTGATGTTTTTACACTATAGAATCATATTGCAAGTGCGCGCGCATTTGCAATATGTTTCAATGTGCATTTACCATATGAAATTTGACATGCTCAAAAATGCAAAATTGACTGGTCTGATGAACACAGGATGGCTGAGCAGTGATAGTTGTACATTTCCATCACCTGTTGTGTTGATTTCATCATGTCCATTTGTTTATGTTTTCTCACTTTTGCAAAGTCACTGTGCATTTGCAATATGGTTCAATGGGCAGGTACCATCACGAATTTGTCATGCTATAAAAATCCTGCAGGAATGTGAAATTGACTGGCCCGATGAACTCGGGATAGCTGGGCAGTGATTCTGGTTCATCTCCATGGCTCGTTAGGGTTGATTTCAGAATGTCACTTTTGGTGATGGTCCCTCTCCGTTTAAACATATTGCTAATGTACAAAAGTCAACTAGCAAGTCAGTGTCCATCAGTCAATTAGATGTCATTTTGACACCAAACTGATACCAATTGACACCAAACCCACTTTTTCCAACTCATTTAGAAGCCAACTATCATATATGTCAGAGCAGGCCCATAATTCACAGCGCCTTTAGTTTAAAACATAATAAAACGTAAAACACATAGTTACGTTCTAGCTGCGGGTCCAGGTCAGACATTATGTGAAGGCCTATGTGAGGCGACCCCGAATCCCGAGTTTCGGCTCGATAGGTCCTTCGGTGCCCGAGTAAAACCCTAATTGGTGCTGAAAATCCACTTTTTCCATGCCTTGCTATGGGGTCCTTGAATGAGCTATCGGACCGAAACGTTGGGGTCCGTCTCTATGGGCCGAGCCGGTTCCAATGCACCTAGTCTTGTGTCTCTGAGACTTTTCTAAATGTCGCCATTTTCGTAATGGTCAAAATGAATTGAAATCATTGCAAATGTACGAGGCTATTTCTCGGTCCGAGAACCTTCTAGAGCCACCTAACTCACCACGCACTATCGACCCGAGGTCTAGAACAGGTTTCTAAAGTTTCGAACTCTAGGTCTGACGGTTCTTTTTAGCTCGAACAAAGCTAACTATTGGAGGCACTGTCTGTCTCTACAACCCCCAATACGTCCCTCCTTCCAAGTTGTGTGTCTGTGTGATTTAGTT
The DNA here is from genome assembly GCF_023373465.1 of Oncorhynchus keta. Taxonomy (NCBI): domain Eukaryota; kingdom Metazoa; phylum Chordata; class Actinopteri; order Salmoniformes; family Salmonidae; genus Oncorhynchus; species Oncorhynchus keta. The sequence continues at coordinate 97,637,686 of NC_068421.1, read as the reverse complement.
TTCCTTTGAAATTTTATGGGAAAAATGACTGATTTACAGTTCATGGGGGTTGCCTAATCACACATATGAAGTTTTGGACAGATCTGACTTTTTTAACCCCTCGAAACAGCCCCTGAGACACCAATTAAGGCACTTCCGGTTGTCACAGGAAGCTATAAGTCAACACATATCCTCACTGGGCTATGCTTTTACAGAATCCTGTGTTTTAAGTCCTTACGTTAAGAATTGACTGATTTACACAGGGTTGAATGCACTATGTCTATCAAACTGCAGGCAGGTAATGGAAAAACACTTTTAGGGTGATTTTAACCACTTCCGGTTGGTCCAGGAAGCCTAGAATCAACACAGGTAGACCTCATACTGGCCTGATGGACTGTTATCAAAGACAGGTTCATACGGCATTCATAACCCATATAGACTTCAGGTTGAATTTAGGGGTGCAGGCAATGTATTCCTATGGGGAGAGAAGTCAATGCAAACTATTTGAAGTAAACACCTTCTTTTAACTATTAAGGGTTAATGCCACACGGTCAACGTTAGGCTTGCACGGATCGGAAGGACCTTAGGAACGTACCTGAGGTCGAATTGTGCTTCTCACCCTAACGGTTCTCTCACTGTCACCCAAAAGCAAATGACGTTGTGGGGCAGGCTTCATTTTGGGCCTAATTTTCTAATGGTCGCTGCGCTTAGACCGAGCGAGCTACGGTCAAGCGGGATATCTCGTTGAACTCGGCACGGCCTAGAGATTATGTTTATGCCATTGCCTGCTCTCTGTGTCTTTGAGAACCGCACTTTTTCACTCCAGCCTTGCTGTGTGTGCGTGTGAGAGCTTTTCTTTGACATCTGCTGGGAGAAATGACTGATTTACAGTTCATGAGGGTTACCTAGTCACACATATGAAGTTTTGAAAAGATCTGACCTTTTTAACCCTTGGAAACTGCCACTGTGACATCATTAAAGGCACTTCCGGTTGGCACAGGAAGCTATAAGTAAACCCATGTCTTGATTGACATAGAAACTTACAGAATCCTGAGTTTTAAGTCCTTACGTTAAGAATTGACTGATTTACACAGGGTTGAATGCACTATGTCTATCAAACTGCAGGCAGGTAATGGAAAAACACTTTTAGGGTGATTTTAACCACTTCCGGTTGGTCCAGGAAGCCTAGAATCAACACAGGTAGACCTCATACTGGCCTGATGGACTGTTACCAAAGACAGGTTCATACGGCATTCATAACCCATATAGACTTCAGGTTGAATTTAGGGGTGCAGGCAATGTATTCCTATGGGGAGAGAAATCAATGCAAACTATTTGAAGTAAACACCTTCTTTTAACTATTAAGGGTTAATGCCACACTGTCAACGTTAGGCTTGCACGGATCGGAAGGACCTTAGGAACATACCTGAGGTCGAATTGTGCTTCTCACCCTAACGGTTCTCTCACTGTCACCCAAAAGCAAATGACGTTGTGGGGCAGGCTTCATTTTGGGCCTACTTTTCTAATGGTCGCTGCGCTCAGACCGAGCGAGCTACGGTCAAGCGGGATATCTCGTTGAACTCGGCACGGCCTAGACATTATGTTTATGCCATTGCCTGCTCTCTGTGTCTTTAAGAACCACACCTTTTCACTCCATCCTTGCTGTGTGTGCGTGTGAGAGCTTTTCTTTGACATCTGCTGGGAGAAATGACTGATTTACAGTTCACGAGGGTTACCTAGTCACACATATGAAGTTTTGAAAAGATCTGACCTTTTTAACCCATGGAAACTGCCACTGTGACATCATTAAAGGCACTTCCGGTTGGCACAGGAAGCTATAAGTAAACCCATGTCTTGATTGACATAGAAACTTACAGAATCCTGAGTTTTAAGTCCTTACGTTAAGAATTGACTGATTTACACAGGGTTGAATGCACTATGTCTATCAAACTGCAGGCAGGTAATGGAAAAACACTTTTAGGGTGATTTTAACCACTTCCGGTTGGTCCAGGAAGCCTAGAATCAACACAGGTAGACCTCATACTGGCCTGATGGACTGTTACCAAAGACAGGTTCATACGGCATTCATAACCCATATAGACTTCAGGTTGAATTTAGGGGTGCAGGCAATGTATTCCTATGGGGAGAGAAATCAATGCAAACTATTTGAAGTAAACACCTTCTTTTAACTATTAAGGGTTAATGCCACACGGTCAACGTTAGGCTTGCACGGATCGGAAGGACCTTAGGAACGTACCTGAGGTCGAATTGTGCTTCTCACCCTAACGGTTCTCTCACTGTCACCCAAAAGCAAATGACGTTGTGGGGCAGGCTTCATTTTGGGCCTACTTTTCTAATGGTCGCTGCGCTCAGACCGAGCGAGCTACGGTCAAGCGGGATATCTCGTTGAACTCGGCACGGCCTAGACATTATGTTTATGCCATTGCCTGCTCTCTGTGTCTTTAAGAACCACACTTTTTCACTCCATCCTTGCTGTGTGTGCGTGTGAGAGCTTTTCTTTGACATCTGCTGGGAGAAATGACTGATTTACAGTTTAGGAGGGTTACCTGGTCACACATATGAAGTTTTGGAGAGATGTGACTTTTCTAACCCTTCAAAACAGACAGTGTGACCCAATTAAAGGCACTTCCGGTTGGCACAGGAAGCTATAAGTAAACACATGTCTTGATTGACATAGCCACTTACAGAATCCTGAGTTTTAAGTCTTTAAGTTAAGAATTGACTGATCTACACAGGGTTGAATGCACTATGTCTATCAAACTGCATGCAGTGTATGGATCAACACTGATAAGGTGATTTCAACCACTTCCGGTTGCTTCAGGAAGCTTATAATTGGCACAGGTAGACCTCATAGTGGTCTGATGGACTGTCATAGAAGACAGGTTCATAAGTCATTCATAACCCACATAGGCTTCAGGTTGAATTTAGGGGTGCAGGCAATGTATTCCTATGGGGAGAGAAGTCAATGCAAACTCTTTGAAGTAAACACCTTATTTTAACTATTAAGGGTTAATGCCACATGGTCAAGGTTAGGCTTGCACGGATCGGGAGGACCTCAGGAACGTACCTGAGGTCGAATTGTGCTTCTCACCCTAACGGTTCTCTCACTGTCACCCAAAAGCAAATGACATTGAGGGCCAGGCTTCCTTTGCGCCTTCTTTTTTTTTTCAAGGTCGCTGCACTCAGAGCGAGCTACGGTCAAGCGGGCGTCTCGTTGAACTCTGCACAGCCTGGAGACTATGGTGATGCCATTTTTTGTGTTGATTTCAGAATGCCATTTTGGTGATGGTCCCTCTCCGTTTAAACATATTGCTAATGTACAAAAGTCAACTAGCAAGTCAGTGTCCACCAGTCAATTAGATGTCATTCTGACACCAAACTGATACCAATTGACACCAAACCCACTTTTTCCAACTCATTTAGAAGCCAACTATCACATATGTCAGAGCAGGCCCATAATTCACAGCGCCATTAGTTTAAAACATAATAAAAACGTAAAACACATAGTTACGTTCTAGCTGCGGGTCCAGGTCAGACATTATGTGAAGGCCTATGTGAGGCGACCCCGAATCCCGAGTTTCGGCTCGATAGGTCCTTCGGTGCCCGAGTAAAACCCTAATTGGTGCTGAAAATCCACTTTTTCCATGCCTTGCTATGGGGTCCTTGAATGAGCGATCGGACCGAAACGTTGGGGTCCGTCTCTATGGGCCGAGCCGGTTCCAATGCACCTAGTCTTGTGTCTCTGAGACTTTTCTAAATGTCGCCATTTTCGTAATGGTCAAAATGAATTGAAATCATTGCAAATGTACGAGGCTATTTCTCGGTCCGAGAACCTTCTAGAGCCACCTAACTCACCACGCACTATCGACCCGAGGTCTAGAACAGGTTTCTAAAGTTTCGGAACTCTAGGTCTGACGGTTCTTTTTAGCTCGAACAAAGCTAACTATTGGAGGCACTGTCTGTCTCTACAACCCCCAATACGTCCCTCCTTCCAAGTTGTGTGTCTGTGTGATTTAGTTTTCCTTTGAAATTTTATGGGAAAAATGACTGATTTACAGTTCATGGGGGTTGCCTAATCACACATATGAAGTTTTGGACAGATCTGACTTTTTTAACCCCTCGAAACAGCCCCTGAGACACCAATTAAGGCACTTCCGGTTGTCACAGGAAGCTATAAGTCAACACATATCCTCACTGGGCTATGCTTTTACAGAATCCTGAGTTTTAAGTCCTTACGTTAAGAATTGACTGATTTACACAGGGTTGAATGCACTATGTCTATCAAACTGCAGGCAGGTAATGGAAAAACACTTTTAGGGTGATTTTAACCACTTCCGGTTGGTCCAGGAAGCTTAGAATCAACACAGGTAGACCTCATACTGGCCTGATGGACTGTTACCAAAGACAGGTTCATACGGCATTCATAACCCATATAGACTTCAGGTTGAATTTAGGGGTAAAGGCAATGTATTCCTATGGGGAGAGAAATCAATGCAAACTTTTTGAAGTAAACACCATCTTTTAACTATTAAGGGTTAATGCCACACTGTCAACGTTAGGCTTGCACGGATCGGAAGGACCTTAGGAACATACCTGAGGTCGAATTGTGCTTCTCACCCTAACGGTTCTCTCACTGTCACCCAAAAGCAAATGACGTTGTGGGGCAGGCTTCATTTTGGGCCTACTTTTCTAATGGTCGCTGCGCTCAGACCGAGCGAGCTACGGTCAAGCGGGATATCTCGTTGAACTCGGCACGGCCTAGACATTATGTTTATGCCATTGCCTGCTCTCTGTGTCTTTAAGAACCACACTTTTTCACTCCATCCTTGCTGTGTGTGCGTGTGAGAGCTTTTCTTTGACATCTGCTGGGAGAAATGACTGATTTACAGTTCACGAGGGTTACCTAGTCACACATATGAAGTTTTGAAAAGATCTGACCTTTTAACCCATGGAAACTGCCACTGTGACACCATTAAAGGCACTTCCGGTTGGCACAGGAAGCTATAAATAAACTCATATCATGATTGGGGTATGCCTTTACAGAATCCCGAGTTTTAAGTCTTTACGTTAAGAACTGAGTTATTTACGGAGGGTTTAGTGAGTGTGTGTTATTTCAGAAAATCATAGAAAATCACAGAAATCTCGCAGAGCTCCGCAGCACACTTTAAAAAGATTCGTAAGAACAACCTGCAACTGGATCTGTAACCGTTGAAAAAAAAAACACCTATCCGTGAACATCACCAAGGTGTCGTTGTGCGATTTCTCTTAAATGACGATAGATAAATGGCTGGTTCTTTTTTATTGACACCGGAGGCTCCTTGACTTTGACGTGAAGTGGAAAAATAATTTCTCTATTTTCATTTGGACCTTTAATCCCAGATAAATGGCCATAACTCAAAAACCGTTGAGGCCTAGACGCCATCTTGTTCGGGGCCAACTGCCCATTATGCCGCCCCTACGCTCACCGAGTTTCGGCTTCTAAATATTTTCAGTTTTCGAGATAAGGCCCCGTCGTGAATCGTGATGTTTTGTAGCAATAGCCATATGATTGCTTATGCCCTCTTGTGGGAATTTCCGGGACATGGGAAAAATGACATAAATCTTATTATTTTTGTAAAACGGAAACCGAATGTCCGACAACGTTCATTTGATGACTTCCTGGTAGGTCCGGCCCTGCCGCTCGGCCCGACGCCGTCCGCGAATTTTACAAACGATTTCGGACGTCTAGTAAGGGACCGTACATTTGCAATATGGACTTTCTCACTAACCATACAGGTACTGCCGAATTCTTCCCTTAATGTATGTCATGGACATACCGATCCTAACAACTGCTGTCACGGACATACTGATCCTAACAACTACTGTGATGGACATACTGATCCTAACAACTACTGTGATGGACATACTGATCCTAACAACTACTGTCATGGACATACTGATCCTAACAACTACTGTCATGGACATACTGATCCTAACAACTACTGTCACTGACATACCGATCCTAACAACTACTGTCACTGACATACTGATCCTAACAACTACTGTCACTGACATACTGATCCTAACAACTACTGTCACTGACATACTGATCCTAACAACTACTGTCATGGACATACTGATCCTAACAACTACTGTCACTGACATACTGATCCTAACAACTACTGTCACTGACATACTGATCCTAACAACTACTGTCACGGACATACCGATCCTAACAACTACTGTCACTGACATACCGATCCTAACAACTACTGTCACTGACATACTGATCCTAACAACTACTGTCACTGACATACCGATCCTAACAACTACTGTCACTGACATACTGATCCTATTAACTCCTGTCATGGACATACTGATCCTAACAACTACTGTCACTGACATACTGATCCTATTAACTCCTGTCATGGACATACTGATCCTAACAACTTCTGTCATGGGACATACTGATCCTAACAACTACTGTCACTGACATACCGATCCTAACAACTACTGTCACTGACATACTGATCCTATTAACTCCTGTCATGGACATACCGATCCTAACAACTATTGTCACGGACATACTGATCCTAACAACTACTGTGATGGACATACTGATCCTAACAACTACTGTCACTGACATACTGATCCTAACAACTACTGTCACTGACATACCGATCCTAACAACTGCTGTCACGGACATACTGATCCTAACAACTGCTGTCATGGACATACTGATCCTAACAACTACTGTCACGACATACTGATCCTAACAACTACTGTCACTGACATACTGATCCTATTAACTCCTGTCACAGACATACTGATCCTAACAACTGCTGTCATGGACATACTGATCCTAACAACTGCTGTCATGGACATACTGATCCTAACAACTACTGTCACGGACATACTGATCCTAACAACTGCTGTCATGGACATAGTGATCCTAACAACTACTGTCACTGACATACTGATCCTATTAACTCCTGTCATGGACATACTGATCCTATTAACTCCTGTCATGGACATACTGATCCTAACAACTACTGTCACTGACATACTGATCCTAACAACTACTGTCACTGACATACTGATCCTAACAACTACTGTCATGGACATACTGATCCTAACAACTACTGTCACGGACATACTGATCCTAACAACTACTGTGATGGACATACCGATCCTAACAACTACTGTCATGGACATACTGATCCTAACAACTACTGTCACTGACATACTGATCCTATTAACTCCTGTCATGGACATACTGATCCTAACAACTACTGTCACTGACATACTGATCCTATTAACTCCTGTCATGGACATACTGATCCTAACAACTACTGTCACTGACATACTGATCCTAACAACTACTGTCACTGACATACTGATCCTATTAACTCCTGTCACGGACATACCGATCCTAACAACTACTGTGATGGACATACTGATCCTAACAACTACTGTCACTGACATACTGATCCTAACAACTACTGTCATGGACATACTGATCCTAACAACTACTGTCATGGACATACTGATCCTAACAACTACTGTCACGGACATACTGATCCTAACAACTACTGTCACGGACATACTGATCCTAACAACTACTGTCACTGACATACTGATCCTAACAACTACTGTCATGGACATACTGATCCTAACAACTACTGTCACTGACATACTGATCCTAACAACTACTGTCATGGACATACTGATCCTAACAACTACTGTCATGGACATACTGATCCTAACAACTACTGTCACGGACATACTGATCCTAACAACTACCGTCATGGACATACTGATCCTAACAACTACTGTCATGGACATACTGATCCTAACAACTACTGTCATGGACATACTGATCCTAACAACTACTGTCACTGACATACCGATCCTAACAACTACTGTCATGGACATACTGATCCTAACAACTACTGTCACTGACATACCGATCCTAACAACTACTGTCACTGACATACTGATCCTAACAACTACTGTCACTGACATACGGATCCTAACAACTACTGTCATGGACATACCGATCCTAACAACTACTGTCACTGACATACTGATCCTAACAACTACTGTCACGGACATACCGATCCTAACAACTACTGTCATGGACATACTGATCCTAACAACTACTGTCACTGACATACTGATCCTAACAACTACTGTGATGGACATACCGATCCTAACAACTACTGTCACTGACATACTGATCTAACAACTACTGTCACTGACATACTGATCCTAACAACTACTGTCACGGACATACTGATCCTAACAACTACTGTCACTGACATACTGATCCTAACAACTACTGTCACTGACATACTGATCCTAACAACTACTGTCACTGACGTACTGATCCTAACAACTACTGTCACTGACATACTGATCCTATTAACTCCTGTCACGGACATACCGATCCTAACAACTACTGTCACTGACATACTGATCCTAACAACTACTGTCACTGACATACCGATCCTAACAACTACTGTCACTGACATACTGATCCTAACAACTACTGTCACTGACATACTGATCCTAACAACTACTGTCATGGACATACTGATCCTAACAACTACTGTCACTGACATACTGATCCTAACAACTACTGTCACTGACATACTGATCCTAACAACTACTGTCACTGACGTACTGATCCTAACAACTACTGTCATGGACATACTGATCCTAACAACTACTGTCATGGACATACTGATCCTAACAACTACTGTCACTGACGTACTGATCCTATTAACTCCTGTCATGGACATACCGATCCTAACAACTACTGTCACGGACATACTGATCCTAACAACTACTGTCACTGACATACTGATCCTAACAACTACTGTCACTGACATACTGATCCTAACAACTACTGTCATGGACATACTCATCCTAACAACTACTGTCACTGACATACTGATCCTAACAACTACTGTCATGGACATACTGATCCTAACAACTACTGTCATGGACATACTGATCCTAACAACTACTGTCACTGACATACCGATCCTAACAACTACTGTCACTGACATACTGATCCTAACAACTACTGTCACTGACATACTGATCCTAACAACTACTGTCATGGACATACTGATCCTAACAACTACTGTCATGGACATACTGATCCTAACAACTACTGTCATTGACATACTGATCCTAACAACTACTGTCACTGACGTACTGATCCTATTAACTCATGTCATGGACATACCGATCCTAACAACTACTGTCACGGACATACTGATCCTAACAACTACTGTCACTGACATACTGATCCTAACAACTACTGTCACTGACATACTGATCCTATTAACTCATGTCATGGACATACCGATCCTAACAACTACTGTCATGGACATACTGATCCTAACAACTACTGTCACTGACATACTGATCCTAACAACTACTGTCACTGACATACTGATCCTATTAACTCATGTCATGGACATACCGATCCTAACAACTACTGTCACGGACATACTGATCCTAACAACTACTGTCACTGACATACTGATCCTAACAACTACTGTCACTGACATACTGATCCTAACAACTACTGTCATGGACATACTGATCCTAACAACTACTGTCACTGACATACTGATCCTAACAACTACTGTCATGGACATACTGATCCTAACAACTACTGTCACTGACATACTGATCCTAACAACTACTGTCATGGACATACTGATCCTAACAACTACTGTCACTGACATACTGATCCTAACAACTACTGTCACTGACATACTGATCCTAACAACTACTGTCACTGACATACTGATCCTAACAACTACTGTCATGGACATACTGATCCTAACAACTACTGTCATGGACATACTGATCCTAACAACTACTGTCATGGACATACTGATCCTAACAACTACTGTCACTGACGTACTGATCCTAACAACTACTGTCATGGACATACTGATCCTAACAACTACTGTCACTGACATACCGATCCTAACAACTACTGTCATGGACATACTGATCCTAACAACTACTGTCACTGACATACCGATCCTAACAACTACTGTCACTGACATACTGATCCTAACAACTACTGTCACTGACATACTGATCCTAACAACTACTGTCATGGACATACCGATCCTAACAACTACTGTCACTGACATACTGATCCTAACAACTACTGTCACGGACATACCGATCCTAACAACTACTGTCATGGACATACTGATCCTAACAACTACTGTCACTGACATACTGATCCTAACAACTACTGTGATGGACATACCGATCCTAACAACTACTGTCACTGACATACTGATCCTAACAACTACTGTCACTGACATACTGATCCTAACAACTACTGTCACTGACATACTGATCCTAACAACTACTGTCACTGACATACTGATCCTAACAACTACTGTCACTGACATACTGATCCTAACAACTACCGTCACTGACGTACTGATCCTAACAACTACTGTCACTGACATACTGATCCTATTAACTCCTGTCACGGACATACCGATCCTAACAACTACTGTCACTGACATACTGATCCTAACAACTACTGTCACTGACATACCGATCCTAACAACTACTGTCACTGACATACTGATCCTAACAACTACTGTCACTGACATACTGATCCTAACAACTACTGTCATGGACATACTGATCCTAACAACTACTGTCACTGACATACTGATCCTAACAACTACTGTCACTGACATACTGATCCTAACAACTACTGTCACTGACGTACTGATCCTAACAACTACTGTCATGGACATACTGATCCTAACAACTACTGTCATGGACATACTGATCCTAACAACTACTGTCACTGACGTACTGATCCTATTAACTCCTGTCATGGACATACCGATCCTAACAACTACTGTCACGGACATACTGATCCTAACAACTACTGTCACTGACATACTGATCCTAACAACTACTGTCACTGACATACTGATCCTAACAACTACTGTCATGGACATACTGATCCTAACAACTACTGTCACTGACATACTGATCCTAACAACTACTGTCATGGACATACTGATCCTAACAACTACTGTCATGGACATACTGATCCTAACAACTACTGTCACTGACATACCGATCCTAACAACTACTGTCACTGACATACTGATCCTAACAACTACTGTCACTGACATACTGATCCTAACAACTACTGTCATGGACATACTGATCCTAACAACTACTGTCATGGACATACTGATCCTAACAACTACTGTCATTGACATACTGATCCTAACAACTACTGTCACTGACGTACTGATCCTATTAACTCATATCATGGACATACCGATCCTAACAACTACTGTCACGGACATACTGATCCTAACAACTACTGTCACTGACATACTGATCCTAACAACTACTGTCACTGACATACTGATCCTATTAACTCATGTCATGGACATACCGATCCTAACAACTACTGTCATGGACATACTGATCCTAACAACTACTGTCACTGACATACTGATCCTAACAACTACTGTCACTGACATACTGATCCTATTAACTCATGTCATGGACATACCGATCCTAACAACTACTGTCACGGACATACTGATCCTAACAACTACTGTCACTGACATACTGATCCTAACAACTACTGTCACTGACATACTGATCCTAACAACTACTGTCATGGACATACTGATCCTAACAACTACTGTCACTGACATACTGATCCTAACAACTACTGTCATGGACATACTGATCCTAACAACTACTGTCACTGACATACTGATCCTAACAACTACCGTCATGGACATACTGATCCTAACAACTACCGTCACTGACATACTGATCCTAACAACTACTGTCACCGACATACTGATCCTAACAACTACTGTCACTGACATACTGATCCTAACAACTACTGTCATGGACATACTGATCCTAACAACTACTGTCATGGACATACTGATCCTAACAACTACTGTCATGGACATACTGATCCTAACAACTACTGTCACTGACGTACTGATCCTAACAACTACTGTCACTGACATACTGATCCTAACAACTACTGTGATGGACATACCGATCCTAACAACTACTGTCACTGACATACTGATCCTAACAACTACTGTCACTGACATACTGATCCTATTAACTCCTGTCACGGACATACTGATCCTAACAACTACTGTCACTGACGTACTGATCCTAACAACTACTGTCACTGACATACTGATCCTAACAACTACTGTCACTGACATACTGATCCTAACAACTACTGTCACTGACATACTGATCCTAACAACTACTGTCATGGACATACTGATCCTAACAACTACTGTCATGGACATACTGATCCTAACAACTACTGTCATGGACATACTGATCCTAACAACTACTGTCACTGACGTACTGATCCTAACAACTACTGTCATGGACATACTGATCCTAACAACTACTGTCACTGACATACCGATCCTAACAACTACTGTCATGGACATACTGATCCTAACAACTACTGTCACTGACATACCGATCCTAACAACTACTTCACTGACATACTGATCCTAACAACTACTGTCACTGACATACTGATCCTAACAACTACTGTCATGGACATACCGATCCTAACAACTACTGTCACTGACATACTGATCCTAACAACTACTGTCACGGACATACCGATCCTAACAACTACTGTCATGGACATACTGATCCTAACAACTACTGTCACTGACATACTGATCCTAACAACTACCGTGATGGACATACCGATCCTATCAACTACTGTCACTGACATACTGATCCTAACAACTACCGTCACTGACATACTGATCCTAACAACTACCGTCACGGACATACTGATCCTAACAACTACTGTCACTGACATACTGATCCTAACAACTACTGTCACTGACATACTGATCCTAACAACTACTGTCACCGACGCACTGATCCTAACAACTACCGTCACTCATACTGATCCTATTAACTCCTGTCACGGACATACCGATCCTAACAACTACTGTCACTGACATACTGATCCTAACAACTACTGTCACTGACATACCGATCCTAACAACTACTGTCACTGACATACTGATCCTAACAACTACTGTCACTGACATACTGATCCTAACAACTACTGTCATGGACATACTGATCCTAACAACTACTGTCACTGACATACTGATCCTAACAACTACCGTCACTGACATACTGATCCTAACAACTACTGTCACTGACGTGATCCTAACAACTACTGTCATGGACATACTGATCCTAACAACTACTGTCATGGACATACTGATCCTAACAACTACTGTCACTGACGTACATCCTATTAACTCCCTGTCATGGACATACCGATCCTAACAACTACTGTCACGGACATACTGATCCTAACAACTACTGTCACTGACATACTGATCCTAACAACTACTGTCACTGACATACTGATCCTAACAACTACTGTCATGGACATACTCATCCTAACAACTACTGTCACTGACATACTGATCCTAACAACTACTGTCATGGACATACTGATCCTAACAACTACTGTCATGGACATACTGATCCTAACAACTACTGTCACTGACATACCGATCCTAACAACTACTGTCACTGACATACTGATCCTAACAACTACTGTCACTGACATACTGATCCTAACAACTACTGTCATGGACATACTGATCCTAACAACTACTGTCATGGACATACTGATCCTAACAACTACTGTCATTGACATACTGATCCTAACAACTACTGTCACTGACGCATTGATCCTATTAACTCATGTCATGGACATACCGATCCTAACAACTACTGTCACGACATACTGATCCTAACAACTACTGTCACTGACATACTGATCCTAACAACTACTGTCACTGACATACTGATCCTATTAACTCATGTCATGGACATACCGATCCTAACAACTACTGTCATGGACATACTGGATCCTAACAACTACTGTCACTGACATACTGATCCTACAACTACTGTCACTGACATACTGATCCTATTAACTCATGTCATGGACATACCGATCCTAACAACTACTGTCACGGACATACTGATCCTAACAACTACTGTCACTGACATACTGATCCTAACAACTACTGTCACTGACATACTGATCCTAACAACTACTGTCATGGACATACTGATCCTAACAACTACTGTCACTGACATACTGATCCTAACAACTACTGTCATGGACATACTGATCCTAACAACTACCGTCACTGACATACTGATCCTAACAACTACTGTCATGGACATACTGATCCTAACAACTACTGTCACTGACATACTGATCCTAACAACTACCGTCACTGACATACTGATCCTAACAACTACTGTCACTGACATACTGATCCTAACAACTACTGTCATGGACATACTGATCCTAACAACTACTGTCATGGACATACTGGGATCCTAACAACTACCGTCATGGACATACGATCCTAACAACTACTGTCACTGACGTACTGATCCTAACAACTACTGTCACCGGGACATACTGATCCTAACAACTACTGTGATGGACATACCGATCCTAACAACTACCGTCACTGACATACTGATCCTAACAACTACTGTCACTGACATACTGATCCTAACAACTACTGTCACGGACATACCTGATCCTAACAACTACCGTCACTGACATACTGATCCTAACAACTACTGTCACTGACATACTGATCCTAACAACTACTGTCACTGGGACATACTGATCCTATTAACTCCTGTCACGGACATACCGATCCTAACAACTACTGTCACCGACATACTGATCCTATTAACTCCTGTCACGGACATACTGATCCTAACAACTACTGTCACTGACGTACTGATCCTAACAACTACTGTCACTGACATACTGATCCTATTAACTCCTGTCACGGGACATACCGATCCTAACAACTACTGTCACTGACATACTGGATCCTAACAACTACTGTCACTGACATACTGATCCTAACAACTACTGTCACTGACATACCGATCCTAACAACTACTGTCATGGACATACTGATCCTAACAACTACTGTCATGGACATACTGATCCTAACAACTACCGTCATGGACATACTGATCCTAACAACTACTGTCACTGACGTACTGATCCTATTAACTCCTGTCATGGACATACTGATCCCATTAACCCTGTCACGGACATACTGATCCTAACAACTACTGTCACTGACATACTGATCCTATTAACTCCTGTCATGGACATACCGATCCTAACAACTACTGTCACTGACATACTGATCCTAACAACTACTGTCACTGACATACTGATCCTAACAACTACTGTCATGGACATACGATCCTAACAACTACTGTCATGGGACATACTGATCCTAACAACTACTGTCATGACATACTGATCCTAACAACTACTGTCACTGACGTACTGATCCTATTAACTCCCTGTCATGGACATACTGGGATCCTAACAACTCCTGTCACGGACATACTGATCCTAACAACTACTGTCACTGACATACTGATCCTATTAACTCCTGTCATGGACATACCATCCTAACAACTACTGTCACCGACGCATTGATCCTATTAACTCCTCGTCACGGACATACTGATCCTAACAACTACCGTCACTGACATACCGATCCTAACAACTACTGTCACTGACATACTGATCCTAACAACTACTGTCATGGACATACTGATCCTAACAACTACTGTCACTGACATACTGATCCTAACAACTACTGTCACTGACATACTGATCCTAACAACTACTGTCACGGACATACTGATCCTAACAACTACTGTCAATGACATACTGATCCTAACAACTACTGTCACTGACATACCGATCCTAACAACTACTGTCACTGACATACTGATCCTAACAACTACTGTCACTGACATACTGATCCTAACAACTACTGTCATGGACATACTGATCCTAACAACTACTGTCACTGACATACTGATCCTAACAACTACTGTCATGGACATACTGATCCTAACAACTACTGTCATGGACATACTGGATCCTAACAACTACGTCATGGACATACTGATCCTAACAACTACTGTCATGGACATACTGAACTACTGTCACTGACGTACTGATCCTAACAACTACTGTCACTGACATACTGATCCTAACAACTACTGTCATGGACATACTGATCCTAACAACTACTGTCATGGACATACTGATCCTAACAACTACTGTCACTGACGACATCCTAACAACTACTGTCACTGACATACTGATCCTAACAACTACTGTCATGGACATACTGATCCTAACTATTGTCATGGACATACTGATCCTAACAACTACTGTCACTGACATACTGATCCTAACAACTACTGTCATGGACATACTGATCCTAACAACTGTCATGGACATACTGATCCTAACAACTACTGTCATGGACATACTGATCCTAACAACTACTGTCACGGACATACTGATCCTAACAACTACTGTCACGGACATACTGATCCTAACAACTACTGTCATGGACATACTGATCCTAACAACTACTGTGATGGACATACCCCATCCTAACAACTACTGTCACTGACATACCGATCCTAACAACTACTGTCACGGACATACTGATCCTAACAACTACTGTCACGGACATACTGGGATTCTAACAACTGCTGTCACTGACATACCGGGATCCTAACATCTACTGTCACGGACATACTGATCCTAACAACTACTGTCACTGATATACTGATCCTAACAACTACTGTCACGGGACATACCGATCCTAACAACTACTGTCACGGGACATACTGGGATCCTAACAACTACTGTCACGGACATACCGATCCTAACAACTACTGTCATGGACATACTGATCCTATTAACCATTGTCATGGACATACTGATCCTATAACTACCGTCATGGACATACTGATCCTAACAACTAATTGTGATGGACATACTTATCCTAACAACTCCTGTCACTGGGACATACTGATCCTAACAACTACTGTCACGGACATACTGATCCTAACAACTACTGTCATGGACATACTGATCCTAACAACTACTGTCACTGACATACTGATCCTATTAACTCCTGTCACGGACATACTGATCCTAACAACTACTGTCACTGACATACTGGATCCTATTAACTCCTGTCATGGACATACTGATCCTAACAACTACTGTCACTGACATACCGAATCCTAACAACTACTGTCACTGACATACTGATCCTAACAACTACTGTCACTGACATACTGATCCTAACAACTATTGTCATGGACATACTGATCCTAACAACTACTGTCATGGACATACTGATCCTAACAACTACTGTCATGGACATACTGATCCTAACAACTACTGTCACTGACGAACTGATTAACAACTACTGTCACTGACTGATCCTAACAACTACTGTCATGGACATACTGGATCCTAACAACTACTGTCATGGACATACTGATCCTAACAACTACTGTCACTGACATACTGATCCTAACAACTACTGTCACTGACGCATTGATCCTAACAACTACTGTCACTGACATACTGATCCTAACAACTACTGTGATGGACATACCGATCCTAACAACTACTGTCACTGACATACTGATCCTAACAACTACTGTCACTGACATACTGATCCTAACAACTACTGTCACGGACATACTGATCCTAACAACTACTGTCACTGACATACTGATCCTAACAACTACTGTCACTGACATACTGATCCTAACAACTACTGTCACTGACGCACTGATCCTCACAACTACTGTCACGGACATACTGATCCTATAACTGACATACCGATCCTAACAACTACTGTCACTGACATACTGATCCTAACAACTACTGTCACTGACATACTGATCCTAACAACTACTGTCACTGACATACTGATCCTAACAACTACTGTCATGGACATACTGATCCTAACAACTACTGTCACGGACATACTGATCCTAACAACTACTGTCACTGACATACTGATCCTATTAACTACTGTCATGGACATACCGATCCTAACAACTACTGTCACTGACATACCGATCCTATTAACTCCTTGTCATGGACATACTGATCCCATTAACTCCTGTCACGGACATACTGGGATCCTAACAACTACTGTCACTGACATACTGATCCTAACAACTCCTGTCATGGACATACCGATCCTAACAACTACTGTCACTGACGTACTGATCCTATTAACTCCTGTCATGGACATACTGATCCTAACAACTACTGTCACTGACATACTGATCCTAACAACTACTGTCACGGACATACTGATCCTAACAACTACTGTCACTGACATACTGATCCTAACAACTACTGTCATGGACATACTGATCCTAACAACTACTGTCACTGACATACCGATCCTAACAACTACTGTCACTGACATACTGATCCTAACAACTACTGTCACGGACATACTGATCCTAACAACTACTGTCATGGACATACTGATCCTAACAACTACTGTCATGGACATACTGATCCTAACAACTACTGTCACTGGACATACTGATCCTAACAACTACTGTCATGGACATACTGATCCTAACAACTACTGTCATGGACATACTGATCCTAACAACTACTGTCACTGACGTACTGATCCTAACAACTACTGTCACTGACATACTGATCCTAACAACTACTGTCATGGACATACTGATCAACAACTACTGTCATGGACATACATCCTAACAACTACTGTCATGGACATACTGGATCCTAACAACTACCGTCACTGACGCACTTCCTAACAACTACTGTCACTGACATACTGCATTCTAACAACTACTTCATGGACATACGTTCCTAACAACTACTGTCATGGACATACTGATCCTAACAACTACTTCATACATACTGATCCTAACAACTACTGTCATGGACATACTGATCCTAACAACTACTTCATGGACATACTGATCCTAACAACTACTGTCATGGACATACGATCCTAACAACTACTTCACGGAATACTGATTCTAACCTGCCGTCACTGGACATACCGCATCCTAACATCTACCGTAACATACTGATCCTAACAACTACTGTCACTGACATACTGATGGAACCTACTGTCACGGACATACCGATCCTAACAACTACTGTCACGGACATACTGATCCTATTAACTACTGTGATGGACATACATCCTAATCACTCCTACTGACATACTGGATCCTTACAACTACTGTCAGGACATATTGATCCTAACAACATAGGACATACTGATCCTAACAACTACTGTCATGGACATACTGGTCCTAACAACTACTGTCACGGACATACTGGGATCCTAACAACTACTGTCATGGACATACCTGATCCAACTACTGTCACTGACGTACTGATCCTAACAACTACTGTCACTGACATACTGATCCTAACAACTACTGTCATGACATACTGATCCTAACAACTACTGTCATGGACATACTGAAACAACTACTGTCATGGACATACTGAGTCCTAACAACTACTGTCACTGACGTACTGATCCTAACAACTACTGTCACTGACATACTGATCCTAACAACTACTGTCATGGACATACTGATCCTAACAACTACTGTCATGGACATACTGATCCTAACAACTACTGTCACTGACATACCGATCCTAACAACTACTGTCACGGACATACCGATCATGGATGCATCACTTTGATGTGTAACTTACATTAGGGCCGTAAATGTTAACTTTAAGTCTGCAATGCTGGTACCTTTTAAACACAATCATCTAGAAAGCCCATACAGAGTTCATATCTCCTACCATAGATACTGTATGCTGCCGCTGCAGGTGAGGATGTGGTTGTCTCTGACTTCAGGTTATTAAGAAGAACATATCTAGATTGAGACACAAGCTGTCAGATACATGTCACAAACATCTGCTTGAAACCCTCTTTACTGAGTCAAGAGTAGCTCAGCGACATGCTCACAGCCGGAGCCGGCACTCATCAAGCCATGGACGCCAAATGACAAGCAGAAGTGATCATAGAACATATTTTACAAATCCTAAAATTAAAAAAGAACACAATTTAGACAGGAAATTATCAATTGTGTAAAATGTCAAAGACAGTCAGTGCTTCTTCTGTGTAAAGACAGACACTCCAACATCCAGACAGACACTCCAACATCCAGACAGACACTCCAACATCCAGACAGACACTACAACATCCAGACAGACACTACAACATCCAGACAGACACTCCAACATCCAGACAGACACTACAACATCTAGACAGACACTACAACATCCAGACAGACACTCCACCATCCAGACAGGCACTCCAACATCCAGACAGACACTACAACATCCAGACAGAAACTCTGACATCCAGACAGACACTCAACATCCAGGCAGACACTCCAACATCCAGACAGACACTCCAACATCCAGATAGACACTCCGACATCTAGACAGACACTCCAACATCCAGATAGACACTCCGACATCCAGACAGACACTACAACATCCAGACAGACACTCCGACATCTAGACAGACACTCCGACATCCAGACAGACACTCCAACATCAACATCCAGACAGACACTCCAACATCCCGACAGACACTCCAACATCCAGACAGAGACTCCAACATCCAGACAGACACTATAACATCCAGACAGACACTCCAACATCCGGACATACACTACAACATCCAGACAGACACTCAACATCCGACATACACTACAACATCCAGACAGACACTCCAACATCCGGACAGACACTACAACATCCAGACAGACACTCCGACATCCAGACAAACTGTTCTCCAATAAAGTAAACTCCTTAATATACTTCCTGGGGGCAGTAGTCAGCCCTATCTTTAACATTAATATACTTCCTGGGGGCAGTAGTCAGCCCTATCTTTAACATTAATATACTTCCTGGGGACAGTAGTCAGCCCTATCTTTAACATTAATATACTTCCTCCAAAGGGGGAAGTAGTCAGCCCTATCTTGAACATTAATATACTTCCTGCTCAGTGATGACAGTTACTTTGTTTCAAAATAACTAGAACACTTAATTGCTGTCATTGTCATGACAATGAGTGACAATGAGTTGGCATGATAGCACAGACAGATTGGCCCTCGGGCTATATAAATGACAATGCCATATTGTAGGACCGTAAATGACATGACAAATAGCACCATACTGTAGTGGTACTCAACATATTGTAGTGGTACTCGCCATATTGTAGTGGTACTCACCAAAATAAAGTGGTACTAACCATACAGTGCTCACAATACTATAGTGGTACTCACCATACTGTAGTGGTACTCACCATACTGTAGTGGTACTCACCATACTATAGTGGTACTCACCATACTGTAGTGGTACTCACCATACTGTAATGGTACTCACCATACTGTAGTGGTACTCACCATACTGTAATGGTACTCAGCATACTATAGTGGTACTCACCATACCGTAGTCGTACTCAGCATACTGTAATGGTACTCACCGTACTGTAGTGGTACTCACCATACCGTAGTGGTACTCACCATACCGTAGTGGTACTCACCATACTGTAGTGGTACTCACCATACCGTAGTGGTACTCACCATACTGTAATGGTCATCACCATACTGTAATGGTACTCACCATACCGTAGTGGTGCTCACCATACTATAGTGGTACTCACCATACCGTAGTGGTCATCACCATACTGTAATGGTACTCACCATACCGTAGTGGTACTCACCATACTGTAATGGTACTCACCATACTGTAGTGGTACTCACCATACCGTAGTGGTACTCACCATACTGTAATGGTACTCACCATACTGTAGTGGTACTCACCATACCGTAGTGGTACACACCATACCGTAGTGGTACTCACCATACTTTAATGGTCATCACCATACCGTAGTGGTACTCACTATACCGTAGTGGTACTCAGCATACTGTAATGGTACTCACCGTACTGTAGTGGTACTCACCATACCGTAGTGGTACTCACCATACCGTAGTGGTACTCACCATACTGTAATGGTACTCACCATACCGTATTGGTACTCACCATACCGTAGTGGTACTCACCATACTGTAATGGTCATCACCATACCGTAGTGGTACTCACTATACCGTAGTGGTACTCACCATACTTTAATGGTCATCACCATACCGTAGTGGTACTCACTATACCGTAGTGGTACTCAGCATACTGTAATGGTACTCACCGTACTGTAGTGGTACTCACCATACCGTAGTGGTACTCACCATACCGTAGTGGTACTCACCATACTGTAGTGGTACTCACCATACCGTAGTGGTACTCACCATACTGTAGTGGTACTCACCATACCGTAATGGTACTCACCATACCGTAGTGGTACTCACCATACTGTAATGGTACTCACCATACCGTAGTGGTGCTCACCATACTATAGTGGTGCTCACCATACTATAGTGGTACTCACCATACCGTAGTGGTACTCACCATACTGTAGTGGTACTCACCATACCGTAATGGTACACACCATACCGTAGTGGTACTCACCATACTGTAATGGTCATCACCATACCGTAGTGGTACTCACTATACCGTAGTGGTACTCGCCATACTGTAATGGTCATCACCATACTGTAATGGTACTCACCATACCATAGTGGTACTCACCATACTGTAATGGTACTCACCATACTGTAGTGGTACTCACCATACCGTAGTGGTACTCACCATACTGTAATGGTACTCACCATACTGTAGTGGTACTCACCATACCGTAGTGGTACACACCATACCGTAGTGGTACTCACCATACTTTAATGGTCATCACCATACCGTAGTGGTACTCACTATACCGTAGTGGTACTCAGCATACTGTAATGGTACTCACCGTACTGTAGTGGTACTCACCATACCGTAGTGGTACTCACCATACCGTAGTGGTACTCACCATACTGTAATGGTACTCACCATACCGTAGTGGTACTCACCATACTGTAATGGTCATCACCATACCGTAGTGGTACTACTATACCGTAGTGGTACTCACCATACTGTAATGGTACTCACCATACTGTAATGGTCATCACCATACCGTAGTGGTACTCACTATACCGTAGTGGTACTCACCATACTGTAATGGTACTCACCATACTGTAATGGTACTCCCATACCGTAGTGGTACTCACCATACTGTAATGGTACTCACCATACTGTAGTGGTACTCACCATACTGTAGTGGATACACACCATACCGTAGTGGTACTCACCATACTTTAATGGTCATCACCATACCGTAGTGGTACTCACTATACCGTAGTGGTACTCAGCATACTGTAATGGTACTCACCGTACTGTAGTGGTACTCACCATACCGTAGTGGTACTCACCATACCGTAGTGGTACTCACCATACTGTAGTGGTACTCACCATACCGTAATGGTACTCACCATACCGTAGTGGTACTCACCATACTGTAATGGTCATCACCATACTGTAATGGTACTCACCATACCGTAGTGGTGCTCACCATACTATAGTGGTACTCACCATACTATAGTGGTACTCACCATACTGTAGTGGTACTCACCATACCGTAGTGGTACTCACCATACTGTAATGGTCATCACCATACCGTAGTGGTACTCACTATACCGTAGTGGTACTCACCATACTGTAATGGTCATCACCATACTGTAATGGTACTCACCATACCGTAGTGGTACTCACTATACCGTAGTGGTACTCAGCATACTGTAATGGTACTCACCGTACTGTAGTGGTACTCACCATACCGTAGTGGTACTCACCATACGGTAATGGTCATCACCATACCGTAGTGGTACTCACCATCCCGTAGTGGTACTCACCATACTGTAGTGGTACTCACCATGCTGTAATGGTACTCACCATACTGTAATGGTCATCACCATACCGTAGTGGTACTCACCATAACACAGTGGTACTCACCATACCGTAGTGGTACTCACCATACGGTAGTGGTACTCACCATCCCGTAGTGGTACTCACCATACTGTAGTGGTACTCACCATACTGTAATGGTACTCACCATACCGTAGTGGTACTCACCATACCGTAGTGGTACTCACCATACCACAGTGGTACTCACCATACTACAGTGGTACTCACCATACTGCAGTGGTACTCACCATACTGCAGTAGTACTCACCATACTGCAGTGGTACTCACCATACTGCAGTAGTACTCACCATACTGTAATGGTACTCACCATACCGTAGTGGTACTCACCATCCCGTAATGGTACTCACCATACTGTAGTGGTACTCACCATACTGTAGTGGTACTCACCATACCGTAGTGGTACTCACCATACTGCAGTGGTACTCACCATACTGCAGTAGTACTCACCATACTGTAATGGTACTCACCATACCGTAGTGGTACTCACCATACCGTAGTGGTACTCACCATACTGTAGTGGTACTCACCATACTGTAGTGGTACTCACCATACCATAGTGGTACTCACCATACCGTAGTGGTACTCACCATACGGTAGTGGTACTCACCATCCCGTAGTGGTACTCACCATACTGCAGTGGTACTCACCATACTGTAATGGTACTCACCATACCGTAGTGGTACTCACCATACCGTAGTGGTACCTACCATACCGCAGTGGTACTCACCATACAGTGCTCTCCATACTGTAGTGATACTCTCCATACTGTAGTGGTACTCACATTATTGTAGTGGTACTCACCATACCGTAGTGGTACTCACCATATCATAGTGGTACACACCATACCACAGTGGTACTCACCATACTACAGTGGTACTCACCATACTGCAGTGGTACTCACCATACTGCAGTAGTACTCACCATACTGCAGTGGTACTCACCATACTGCAGTAGTACTCACCATACTGTAATGGTACTCTCCATACTGTAGTGGTACTCACCATATTGTAGTGGTACTCACCATACCATCGTGGTACTCACCATATCATAGTGGTACACACCATACCACAGTGGTACTCACCATACTACAGTGGTACTCACCATACTGCAGTGGTACTCACCATACCGCAGTGGTACTCACCATACCGTAGTGGTACTCACCATACCGTAGTGGTACTCACCATACCGTAGTGGTACTCACCATACTATAGTGGTACTCACCATACCGTAATGGTACTCACCATACCGTAGTGGTACTCACCATACTGTAATGGTACTCACCATACCGTAGTGGTACTCACCATACTGTAGTGGTACTCACCATACCGTAGTGGTACTCACCGTACCGTAGTGGTACTCACCATACCGCAGTGGTACTCACCATACAGTGCTCTCCATACTGTAGTGATACTCACCATACTGTAGTGGTACTCACCATACTGTAATGGTACTCACCATACTGTAGTGGTACTCACCATACCGTAGTGGTACTCACCATACCGTAGTGGTACTCACCATACCGCAGTGGTACTCACCATACAGTGCTCTCCATACTGTAGTGATACTCTCCATACTGTAGTGGTACTCACCATATTGTAGTTGTACTCACCATACCGTAGTGGTACTCACCATATCATAGTGGTACACACCATACCACAGTGGTACTCACCATACTACAGTGGTACTCACCATACCGCAGTGGTACTCACCATAAAGTGCTCTCCATACTGTAGTGGTACTCTCCATACTGTAGTGGTACTCACCATATTGTAGTGGTACACCATACCGTAGTGGTACTCACCATACCATAGTGGTAACTCACCATACTGCAGTGGTACTCACCATACTGCAGTAGTACTCACCATACTGTAATGGTACTCACCATACCGTAGTGGTACTCACCATACTGTAGTGGTACTCACCATACTGCAGTGGTACTCACCATACCGTAATGGTACTCACCATACCGTAGTGGTACTCACCATACCGTAGTGGTACTCACCATACTGTAATGGTACTCACCATACCGTAGTGGTACTCCCCATACCGTAGTGGTACTCACCATAACGTAATGGTACTCACCATACCGTAGTGGTACTCACCATACTGTAGTGGTACTCACCATACCGTAATGGTACTCACCATACTGTAGTAGTACTCACCATACCGTAGTGGTACTCACCATACCGCAGAGGTACTCACCGTACTGTAGTGGTACTCACCGTACCGTAGTGGTACTCACCATACCGTAGTGGTACTCACCATACTGTAATGGTACTCACCATACCGTAGTGGTACTCACCATACCGTAGTGGTACTCACCATACCGTAGTGGCACTCACCATACGGTAGTGGTACTCACCATCCCGTAGTGGTACTCACCATACTGTAGTGCTACTCACCATACTGTAGTGGTACTCACCATACCGTAGTGGTACTCACCATACCGCAGTGGTACTCACCATGCAGTGCTCTCCATACTGTAGTGGTACTCTCCATACTGTAGTGGTACTCACCATGTTGTACTGGCACTCACCATACCGTAGTGGTACTCACCATACCGTAGTGGTACTCACCATACCGTAGTGGTACTCACCATACCGCAGTGGTACTCACCATACAGTGCTCTCCATACTGTAGTGATACTCTCCATACTGTAGTGGTACTCACCATATTGTAGTTGTACTCACCATACCGTAGTGGTACTCACCATATCATAGTGGTACACACCATACCACAGTGGTACTCACCATACTACAGTGGTACTCACCATACCGCAGTGGTACTCACCGTAAAGTGCTCTCCATACTGTAGTGGTACTCTCCATACTGTAGTGGTACTCACCATATTGTAGTGGTACTCACCATACCGTAGTGGTACTCACCATACTATAGTGGTACTCACCATACTGCAGTGGTACTCACCATACTGCAGTAGTACTCACCATACTGTAATGGTACTCACCATACCGTAGTGGTACTCACCATACTGTAGTGGTACTCACCATACTGCAGTGGTACTCACCATACCGTAATGGTACTCACCATACCGTAGTGGTACTCACCATACCGTAGTGGTACTCACCATACTGTAATGGTACTCACCATACCGTAGTGGTACTCCCCATACCGTAGTGGTACTCACCATAACGTAATGGTACTCACCATACTGTAGTGGTACTCACCATACCGTAATGGTACTCACCATACCGCAGAGGTACTCACCGTACCGTAGTGGTACTCACCGTACCGTAGTGGTACTCACCATACTGTAGTGGTACTCACCATACTGTAATGGTACTCACCATACCGTAGTGGTACTCACCATACCGTAGTGGTACTCACCATACCGTAGTGGCACTCACCATACGGTAGTGGTACTCACCATCCCGTAGTGGTACTCACCATACTGTAGTGCTACTCACCATACTGTAGTGGTACTCACCATACCGTAGTGGTACTCACCATACCGCAGTGGTACTCACCATGCAGTGCTGATACTGTAGTGGTACTCTCCATACTGTAGTGGTACTCACCATGTTGTAGTGGCACTCACCATACCGTAGTGGTACTCACCATACCGTAATGGTACTCACCATACTGTAGTGGTACTCACCATACCGTAGTGGTACTCACCATACCGTAGTGGTACTCACCATACTGTAGTGGTACTCACCATACCACAGTGATACTCACCATACTACAGTGGTACTCACCATACCGTAGTGGTACTCACCATACTGTAGTGGTACTCACCATACCACAGTGATACTCACCATACTGTAATGGTACTCACTATACCGTAGTGGTACTCACCATACTGTAGTGGTACTCACCATACCGTAATGGTACTCACCATACTGTAGTGGTACTCACCATACCGTAGTGGTACTCACCATACCGTAGTGGTACTAACCATAGCGTAATGGTACTCACCATACTGTAGTGGTACTCACCATACCGTAGTGGTACTCACCATACTGTAATGGTACCCACCATACTGTAGTGGTACTCACCATACTGTAATGGTACTCACCATACCGTAGTGGTACTCACCATACCGTAATGGTACTCACCATACTGTAGTGGTACTCACCATACCGTAGTGGTACTCATCATACCGTAGTGGTACTCACCATACTGTAATGGTACTCACCATACCGTAGTGGTACTCAACATACCGTAGTGGTACTCACCATACCGTAATGGTACTCACCATACTGTAGTGGTACTCACCATACCGTAGTGGTACTCACCATACCATAGTGGTACTCACCATACTGTAATGGTACTCACCATACCGTAGTGGTACTCACCATACCTTAGTGGTACTCACCATACAGTAGTGGTACTCACCATACTGTAGTGGTACTCACCATACCGTAGTGGTGCTCACCATACTGTAGTGGTACTCACCATACCGTAGTGGTACTCACCATACTGTAGTGGTACTCACCATACCGTAGTGGTACTCACCATACCGTAGTGGTACTCACCATACTGTAGTGGTACTCACCATACTGTAGTGATACTCTCCATACTGTAGTGGTACTCACCATATTGTAGTTGTACTCACCATACCGTAGTGGTACTCACCATATCATAGTGGTACTCACCATACCGCAGTGGTACTCACCATACAGTGCTCTCCATACTGTAGTGGTACTCTCCATACTGTAGTGGTACTCACCATATTGTAGTGGTACTCACCATACCGTAGTGGTACTCACCATACTATAGTGGTACTCACCATACTGCAGTGGTACTCACCATATTGCAGTAGTACTCACCATACTGTAATGGTACTCACCATACCGTAGTGGTACTCACCATACCGTAGTGGTACTCACCATA
Source organism: Oncorhynchus keta (assembly GCF_023373465.1). NCBI lineage: Eukaryota > Metazoa > Chordata > Actinopteri > Salmoniformes > Salmonidae > Oncorhynchus > Oncorhynchus keta. Next base: position 97,608,892 of record NC_068421.1, on the reverse strand, counting down.
CTGTAGTGGCACTCACCATACCGTATGGCAGCCATGGTGGTGAGGAGGACCCCCTCCAGTCTGGTGAACTCATCCCTCATATCAGTCATGGTGGTGAGGAGGACCCCCTCCCCCTCCAGTCTGGTGAACTCATCCCTCATGACAGCCATGGTGGTGAGGAGGACCACCTCCCCCTCCAGTCTGGTGAACTCATCCTCATGACAGCCATGGTGGTGAGGAGGACCTCCCCTCCAGTCTGGTGAACTCATCCCTCATGACAGCCATGGTGGTGAGGAGGACCACCTCCAGTCTGGTGAACTCATCCCTCATGACAGCCATGGTGGTGAGGAGGGCCACCTCCCCTCCAGTCTGGTGAACTCATCCTCATGGCAGTCATGGTGGTGAGGAGGACCTGAGCCTGCTCTGCACTGAGGGGGTGAACTCATCCTCCTGGGGCAGCCATGGTGGGAAAAGAGGTGCTGGATGTGCCTTTTGGGTGGGGAGAGTAGGGGCTCCAGGGTTGTGCAGGATGTCCATGTCAGCCATGGGTGGGGAGGACCCCCTCCAGTCTGGTGAATGTGCCTTTAGGTGGGAGGAGTAGGGTGAGGGTGGTGCAGATGTGCCTCATTTAGGTGGGAGGAGTAGGGGTGAGGGTGGTCTGATGTGAACTCAGGTGGGGAGAGTAGGGGCTAGGTGGTGCTGGAGCCAGAGTGGTGGTGCTGGTGGAGTTTGTCTTGTAGGAGGGCATGTCACTGGTGGTGTCCTTCTCTCTCTCTGCTCTCTCCTTAACGGTCTGAAAGTCTGTTTCAAACAGCCTAATGTTTCCTTGCACCATGACAGTCCCAGTCTTGTAGAGGTTGATTGTTATCATGGTGCTATCAGGGTCGTCTGTCTCTTTGACTTTCAGCTTCCCCCCATTACAGATTCCCTCTGTCTTTACGGATGGGTAGTGAGAGCAGACTGCTGAGCGCCAGGCATTTAGCTGGTCAGTGAGGAAGATGAGATTACTCACATCACCGTTTCTGTAGAGGTCTACAAAAAGGGTTTCTGGCCTCCCCTTTAGTAGTTTCTGTTTAAAAGCTTTCCTCGTTGTGTCATTTTTGGCCTCTTTAGGGTAGAGAACGGATTCAGCGCTGAGGATGAGTGGGGACATGGTGCCTGTGGGCTCTGTTCTGCTGCCCTGTTGCCATGGCAACCAGTTTGTCTGTCTGTGCTGTTGCTAGCAAGCGCTAATTTAGTTCAAAACCAGGAAAAGAGTGACAAATCCTCACACAAAAAAAGAAGAAGATATGTTTAAATTTAGAGTCCGTGGTCCTTTTTGGTTTACTCACTCAGTTTGGTCGTTTGATGTAGTTGTATTAACTCCCCTTGCTAGGTTTGTTCTAGCTCGTTTCTTCTGGCTGGCTTGTTATTCTGCTGGCTAGGTCTTTGTTGTGTAGCTAGCTAGAGTCAACGATTAACTTGAGGCGCAAAGATACTTTTTTTCTATTCTGAATGAACAGAGTTGTTGTTCATCACTTCTTGTCTCTCTCTGTCTCTGTCTCTGTCTCTGTCTCTGTCTCTGTCTGTCTCTGTCTCTGTCTCTGTCTCTGTCTCTGTCTCTGTCTCTGTCTCTGTCTCTGTCTCTGTCTCTCTTCTCTCTCTCTCCTCTCTGTCTCTACCTCCCCTCTCTCTCTCTGTGTCTCTCTCTCTCTCCCCATCTCTTGCTTTCTCTTTCTCTCTCTCTCTCTCATCTCTCTCTCAGGTCTCTCTCTCTCTCTCTCTTGCTCTCTCTCTCATCTCTCTTTCTCTCCCTAAAAAGGGTTCTCTGTCTCTCTCCCCTCTATCTTCTCTCTCTCTCTCTCTGTCTCTAAAAGAGTCTCTCTCCTCCTCTCCCCCATCTCTTGCTTTCTTTCTCTATCTCTCTTCTCTCTATCTCTCTCTCCCCTATCTCCCCCTGTCTTGATTCCTCTTTCTCTCCCCCCTCTCTCACCCCCTCTCTTTTCCCCCAGTTTCTCTCTCTCTCTCCCCCCTCTCTCTCCCCTCTTTGCTCTCTCTCTCTCTCTTCTCTCTCTCTTCTCTTTTAACATTACCTCATTCTGTCACTATCATTGATGATTTCATGTCACTTTTTTCTCTCAGTAATCTCTCTTCACAATCAGTACGCATGTTTACTTGACCTGCTCTTCTATCATTGCCAAACCGTGTCAATAACATTTTGGAAATCCCTGTACCAGTGTATACTGTATTCCTGTGTAGTTTTGGGTGCCATGTAAAGGAGTTAGCTTCGTAACCTCATTCCCCAACTTATTCTTTAAAACTGATACCTTTTCTATAGCGTAATTGGATAAGACATTGTCAAGCGAGTGGTCATGTGTGTTTCCGAGACAGAGGATCCCTGGTTTGAGCCCAGATAAGGGACAGGGACCGGGATGGAAGCGCTTAAGCAAGCACCAGGTTCCACTCAAGAAAAGGTTTCTAATTTAAAGGATATTTTTTCTGGTTAAATCAAAATACTATCACACCTAACTTTCTCCATTCTCCCTCCATTCTCACTCCATTCTCCCTCCATTCTCTCTCCATAATCTACCTCCATTCTCCCTCCATTCTCTCTCCCTCCATTCTCCCTCCATTCTCTCTCTCCCTCCAATCTCCCTCCATTCTCTCTCTCCCTCCATTCTCCCTCCATTCTCACTCCATTCTCCCTCCATTCTCACTCCATTCTCCCTCCATTCTCACTCCATTCTCCCTCCATTCTCCCTCCATTCTCGCTCCATTCTCCCTCCATTCTCCCTCCATTCTCACTCCATTCTCCCTCCATTCTCCCTCCATTCTCCCTCCATTCTCCCTCCATTCTCCCTCCATTCTCACCATTCCCCCTCCATTCTCTTTCCATTCTCCCTCCATTCTCCCTCCATTCTCACCATTCCCCCTCCATTCTCTTTCCATTCTCCCTCCATTCTCCCTCCATAATTCCTCCATAATCCCTCCATTCTCCCTCCATAATTCCTCCATTCTCGCTCCATTCTCCTTTCATTCTCTCTCCATTCTCCCTACATTCTCTCTCATTCTCTCTCCACAATCCCTCCATTCTACCTCCATTCACCCTCCATTCTCCCCCATTGTCCCTCCATTCTCTCTCCCTCATTCTCCCTCCATTCTCTCTCCATAATCTACCTCCATTCTCCCTCCATTCTCTCTCCCTCCATTCTCCCTCCATTCTCTCTCTCCCTCCATTATCCCTCCATTCTCTCTCTCCCTCCAATCTCCCTCCATTCTCTCTCTCCCTCCATTCTCCCTCCATTCTCACTCCATTCTCCCTCCATTCTCCCTGCATTCTCACTCCATTCTCCCTCCATTCTCCCTCCATTCTCTTTCCATTCTCACTCCATAATCCCTCCATTCTCCCTCCATTCTCCCTCCATAATTCCTCCATGATCCCTCCATTCTCCCTCCATTCTCCCTCCATAATTCCTCCATAATCCCTCCATTCTCCCTCCATAATCCCTCCATAATTCCTCCATTCTCACTCCATTCTCCTTTCATTCTCTCTCCATTCTCCCTACATTCTCTCTCTCCCTCCATTCTCCCTCCATTCTCTCTCTCCCTCCAATCTCCCTCCATTCTCTCTCTCCCTCCATTCTCCCTCCATTCTCACTCCATTCTCCCTCCATTCTCACTCCATTCTCCCTCCATTCTCACTCCATTCTCCCTCCATTCTCCCTCCATTCTCGCTCCATTCTCCCTCCATTCTCCCTCCATTCTCACTCCATTCTCCCTCCATTCTCCCTCCATTCTCCCTCCATTCTCCCTCCATTCTCCCTCCATTCTCACCATTCCCCCTCCATTCTCTTTCCATTCTCCCTCCATTCTCCCTCCATTCTCACCATTCCCCCTCCATTCTCTTTCCATTCTCCCTCCATTCTCCCTCCATAATTCCTCCATAATCCCTCCATTCTCCCTCCATAATTCCTCCATTCTC